>NW_027457601.1:1392500-1400000 GCF_050624435.1 Tenrec ecaudatus
TAACCCTAACCCTAACCCTAAGCCTAACCCTAACGCTAACGCTAACCCTAACGCTAACCCTAACCCTAACCCTAACCCTAACCCTTACCCTAACGCTAACGCTAACCCTAAACCTAACCCTAAACCTAACCCTAATTCTAATCCTAACCCTATCCCTAACCCTAACCCTAACCCTAACGCTAACGCTAACCCTAACCCTAACCCTAACCCTAACACTAACCCTAACCTAACCCTAACCCTAACGCTAACCCTAACCCTAACACTAACCCTAACCCTAACCCTAACCCTGACTCTAACCCTAACCCTAACCCTAACTCTAACGCTAAACCTAACCCTAACCCTTACTTAACCCTAACCCTAACCCTAACGCTAACCCTAACCCTAACACTAACGCTAACGCTAACCCTAACCCTAACCCTAACGCTACCCTTAACCCTAACCCTAAACCTAAACCTAACCCTAACGCTAAACCTAACTCTAACCCTAACCCTAACCCTCAACCTAACCCTAACCCTAACCCTAACCCTAACCCTATCCCTAACGCTTACCCTAACACTAACCCTAACCCTAACGCTAACGCCAACCCTTAGCCTAACGCTAACCCTAACCCTAACCCTAACCCTAACGCTAACCCTAACGCTAACTTTAATCCTAAACCTAACCCTAACCCTAACGCTAATGCTAACTCTAACCCTAACGCTAAGGCTAACCCTAACCCTAACGCTAACCCTAACCCTAACCCTAACCCAAACCCTAAACCTAACCCTAAACCTAACCCTAAACCTAAACCTAACCCTAACCCTAATCCTAAACCTAAACCTAACGCTAACCCTAACCCTAACCCTAACACTAACCCTAACGCTAACGCAACCCTAACCCTAACACTAACCCTAAACCTAACACTAACGCTAACGCTAACCCTAACCCTAACCCTAACTCTAACCCTAACCCTATACCTAACCCTTACGCTAACCCTAACCCTAACCTTAACACTAACCCTAACGCTCTCCCTAACTAAACGCTAACCCTATTGCTAACCCTAACCGTAACCCTAACCCTAACCCTAACCCTGACGCTAACCCTAACACTAACCCTAACCCTAACCTTAACCCTAACCCTAACCCTAACGCTAACGCTAACCCTAACCCTAACCCTAACCCTAACGCTAACCCTAACCTAACCCTAACGCTAACACTAACGCTAACGCTAAGCCTAACCCTAACCCTAACCATAACCTTAACCCTAATCCTAACGCTATCCCTTACCAAATCCTAACCCTAATGCTAACCCTAACCGTAACCCTAACCCTAACCCTGACGCTAAACCTAACCCTAAACCTAACCCTAACACTAACCCTAACCCTAACTCTAACGCTAACCCTAACCGTAACCCTAACCCTAACCCTAACCCTAACGCTAACGCTAAACCTAACCCTAACGCTAACCCTAACCGTGAAGCTAACCCTAACCCTAACCCTAACCCTAAAACTAACGCTAACCCTAACCCTAACCCTAACCCTAACCCTAAACCTATCCCTAACCCTAACCCTAACCCTAACACTAAACCTAATGCTAACCCTAACCCTAACCCTAACCCTAACCCTAAACCTAACCCTAACCCTAACCCTAAACCTAACCCAAACCCTAACCCTAACACTAACCCTAACCCTAACGCTAACCCTAACCCTAACCCTAACCCTAACCCTAACCCTAACGCTAACCCTAACCCTAACCCTAAGCCTAACCCTAACCCTAACCCTAACCCTAACGCTAACGCTAACCCTAACCCTAACGCTAACCCTAACCCAAACCCTAACCCTAACCCTAACGTTAACGCTAACCCTAACCCTAACCCTAACCCTAATCGTACCCCTAACCCTAACCCTAACCCTAACTCTAACCCTAACGCTAACGCTAACCCTAACACTAACCCTAACCCTAACCCTAACCCTAACCCTAACCCTAACCCTAACCCTTACCCTAACGCTAACGCTAATCCTAACCCTAACCCTAACCCTAACCCTAACCCTAATTCTAACCCTAACCCTATCCCTAACCCTTGCCCTAACCCTAACGCTAACGCTAACCCTAACCCTAACCCTAACCCTAACACTAACCCTAACCTAACCCTAACCCTAACGCTAACCCTAACCCTAACCCTAACCCTGACGCTAACCCTAACCCTAACACTAACCCTATCACTAACGCTAACGCAAAAGCTAACCCTAACCCTAACTTAACCCTAAACCTAACCCTAACGCAAACCCTAACCCTAACCCTAACGCTAACGCTAACCCTAACCCTAACCCTAACGCTAACCTTAACCCTAACCCTAAACCTAACCCAAACCCTAACGCTAAACCTAACCCTAACCCTAACCCTAACCCTCAACCTAACCCTAACCCTAACCCTATCCCTAAGCTAACCCTAACCCTAACCCTAACCCTAACGATAACGCCAAACCTAACCCTAACGCTAACCCTAACCCTAACCCTAACCCTAACGCTAACGCTAACCCTAACCCTAACGCTAACCCTAATCCTAAAACTAACCCTAACCCTAACGCTAACGCTAACTCTAACCCTAACGCTAAGGATAACCCTAACACTAACGCTAAACCTAAGACTAACCCTAACCCAAACCCTAAACCTAACCCTAACCCTAACCCTAAATCTAAACCTAACGCTAACCCTAACCCTAACACTAACCCTAACGCTAACGCAACCGTAACCCTAACGCTAACCCTAAACCTAACCCTTACGCTAACCCTAACCCTAACCTTAACACTAACCCTAACGCTATCCCTCACCAATCCCTAACCCTAATGCTAACCCTAACCGTAACCCTAACCCTAACCCTAACCCTGACGCTAACCCTAACCCTAACCCTAACCCTAAACTTAACCCTAACCCTAACCCTAACGCTAACGGTAACCCTAACCCTAACGCTAACCCTAACGCTAACCCTAACCCTAACCCGAACCCTAACCCTAACCCTAAACCTAACGCTAATCCTAACCCTAACCCTAACCCTAACGTTAACGCTAACCCTAGTCCTAACACTAACGCTAACCCTAACCCTAACCCTAACACTAACCCTAACCCTAACTCTAACGCTAACGCAAACACTAACCCTAACCCCCAACCCGAACACTAAGGGTAACGCTAATGCTAACCCAAACCCTAACCCTAACGCTAACCCTAACCCTAACCCGAACCCTAAACCTAACCCTAACCCTAACGCTAACGCTAACCCTAACCCAAACACTAACCCTAACCCTAACGCTATCCCTAAACAAACCCTAACCCTTATGCTAACCCTAACCGTAACCCTAACCCTAACCCTAACCCTGACGCTAACCCTAACCCTAACTCTAACCCTAACCCTAACCCTAACCCTAACGCTAACGCTAAACCTAACCCTAACGCTAACCCTAACCCTGAAGCTAACCCTAACCCTAACCCTAACCCTAACCCTAACCCTAAATCTAACTCTAACCCTTACCCTAACCCTAACCCTAAACCTAACCCTAACCCTAACCCTAACACTAAACCTAATGCTAACCCTAACCCTAACCCTAACCCTAATCCTAACCCTAACCCTAACCCTAACGCTAACGCTAACCCTAACCCTAACCCTAACCCTAACCATAACCCTAACCCTAACCCTAACCCTAACGCTAACGCTAACGCTCACCCTAACCCTAACGCTAAACCTAACTCTAACCCCAACCCTAACGCTAACGCTAACCCTAACCCTAACCCTAACCTTAACCGTACCCCTAACCCTAACCCTAACCCTAACCCTAACCCTAACGCTAACGCTAACCCTAACGCTAACCCTAACCCTAACCCTAACCCTTACCCTAACGCTAACGCTAACCCTAACCCTAACCCAACCCTAACCCTAACCCTAATCCTAACCCTAACCCTATCCCTAACCCTAACCCAAACCCTAACGCTAACGCTAACCCTAATCCTAACCCTAACCCTAACCCTAAGTCTAACACTAACCCTAACCTAACCCTAACCCTAACGCTAACCCTAACCCTAACCCTAACTCTAACCCTGACGCTAACCCTAACCCTTACCCTATCCCTACCTCTAACGCTAAACCTAACCCTAACCCTAACTTAACCCTAACCCTAACCCTAACGCTAACGCTAAACCTAACCCTAATGCTAACCCTAACCGTAACCCTAACCCTAACCCTGACGCTAACCCTAACCCTAAACCTAACCCTAACCCTAACCCTAAGGCTAACGCTAAACCTAACCCTAACCCTAACTCTAGCACTAACCCTAACCCTAACCCTAACGCTAACCCTAACCCTAACCCTAACCCAAACCCTAACGCTAATGCTAAACCTAACCCTAACGCTAACCCTAACCCTGAAGCTAACCCTAACACTAACCCTAACCCTAAAACTAACGCTAACCCTAACCCTAACCCTAACCCTAACCCTAACCCTAACGCTAACGCTAACCCTAACGCTAACCCTAACCCTAACCCTAACCCTAACCCTTACCCTAACGCTAACGCTAACCCTAAACCTAACCCTAAACCTAACCCTAATTCTAATCCTAACCCTATCCCTAACCCTAACCCTAACCCTAACGCTAACGCTAACCCTAACCCTAACCCTAACCCTAACACTAACCCTAACCTAACCCTAACCCTAACGCTAACCCTAACCCTAACACTAACCCTAACCCTAACCCTAACCCTGACTCTAACCCTAACCCTAACCCTAACTCTAACGCTAAACCTAACCCTAACCCTTACTTAACCCTAACCCTAACCCTAACGCTAACCCTAACCCTAACCCTAACGCTAACGCTAACCCTAACCCTAACCCTAACGCTACCCTTAACCCTAACCCTAAACCTAAACCTAACCCTAACGCTAAACCTAACCCTAACCCTAACCCTAACCCTAACCCTCAACCTAACCCTAACCCTAACCCTAACCCTATCCCTAACGCTTACCCTAACACTAACCCTAACCCTAACGCTAACGCCAACCCTTAGCCTAACGCTAACCCTAACCCTAACCCTAACCCTAACGCTAACCCTAACGCTAACTTTAATCCTAAACCTAACCCTAACCCTAACGCTAATGCTAACTCTAACCCTAACGCTAAGGCTAACCCTAACCCTAACGCTAACCCTAACCCTAACCCTAACCCAAACCCTAAACCTAACCCTAAACCTAACTCTAAACCTAAACCTAACCCTAACCCTAATCCTAAACCTAAACCTAACGCTAACCCTAACCCTAACCCTAACACTAACCCTAACGCTAACGCAACCCTAACCCTAACACTAACCCTAAACCTAACACTAACGCTAACGCTAACCCTAACCCTAACCCTAACTCTAACCCTAACCCTATACCTAACCCTTACGCTAACCCTAACCCTAACCTTAACACTAACCCTAACGCTCTCCCTAACTAAACGCTAACCCTATTGCTAACCCTAACCGTAACCCTAACCCTAACCCTAACCCTGACGCTAACCCTAACACTAACCCTAACCCTAACCTTAACCCTAACCCTAACCCTAACGCTAACGCTAACCCTAACCCTAAACCTAACCCTAACGCTAACCCTAACCTAACCCTAACGCTAACACTAACGCTAACGCTAAGCCTAACCCTAACCCTAACCATAACCCTAACCCTAATCCTAACGCTATCCCTTACCAAATCCTAACCCTAATGCTAACCCTAACCGTAACCCTAACCCTAACCCTGACGCTAACCCTAACCCTAAACCTAACCCTAACACTAACCCTAACCCTAACTCTAACGCTAACCCTAACCGTAACCCTAACCCTAACCCTAACCCTAACGCTAACGCTAAACCTAACCCTAACGCTAACCCTAACCGTGAAGCTAACCCTAACCCTAACACTAACCCTAACCCTAACCCTAACCCTGACTCTAACCCTAACCCTAACCCTAACTCTAACGCTAAACCTAACCCTAACCCTTACTTAACCCTAACCCTAACCCTAACGCTAACCCTAACCCTAACCCTAACGCTAACGCTAACCCTAACCCTAACCCTAACGCTACCCTTAACCCTAACCCTAAACCTAAACCTAACCCTAACGCTAAACCTAACCCTAACCCTAACCCTAACCCTCAACCTAACCCTAACCCTAACCCTAACCCTAACCCTATCCCTAACGCTTACCCTAACACTAACCCTAACCCTAACGCTAACGCCAACCCTTAGCCTAACGCTAACCCTAACCCTAACCCTAACCCTAACGCTAACCCTAACGCTAACTTTAATCCTAAACCTAACCCTAACCCTAACGCTAATGCTAACTCTAACCCTAACGCTAAGGCTAACCCTAACCCTAACGCTAACCCTAACCCTAACCCTAACCCAAACCCTAAACCTAACCCTAAACCTAACCCTAAACCTAAACCTAACCCTAACCCTAATCCTAAACCTAAACCTAACGCTAACCCTAACCCTAACCCTAACACTAACCCTAACGCTAACGCAACCCTAACCCTAACACTAACCCTAAACCTAACACTAACGCTAACGCTAACCCTAACCCTAACCCTAACTCTAACCCTAACCCTATACCTAACCCTTACGCTAACCCTAACCCTAACCTTAACACTAACCCTAACGCTCTCCCTAACTAAACGCTAACCCTATTGCTAACCCTAACCGTAACCCTAACCCTAACCCTAACCCTGACGCTAACCCTAACACTAACCCTAACCCTAACCTTAACCCTAACCCTAACCCTAACGCTAACGCTAACCCTAACCCTAACCCTAACCCTAACGCTAACCCTAACCTAACCCTAACGCTAACACTAACGCTAACGCTAAGCCTAACCCTAACCCTAACCATAACCCTAACCCTAATCCTAACGCTATCCCTTACCAAATCCTAACCCTAATGCTAACCCTAACCGTAACCCTAACCCTAACCCTGACGCTAACCCTAACCCTAAACCTAACCCTAACACTAACCCTAACCCTAACTCTAACGCTAACCCTAACCGTAACCCTAACCCTAACCCTAACCCTAACGCTAACGCTAAACCTAACCCTAACGCTAACCCTAACCGTGAAGCTAACCCTAACCCTAACCCTAACCCTAAAACTAACGCTAACCCTAACCCTAACCCTAACCCTAACCCTAAACCTATCCCTAACCCTAACCCTAACCCTAACACTAAACCTAATGCTAACCCTAACCCTAACCCTAACCCTAACCCTAAACCTAACCCTAACCCTAACCCTAAACCTAACCCAAACCCTAACCCTAACACTAACCCTAACCCTAACGCTAACCCTAACCCTAACCCTAACCCTAACCCTAACCCTAACCCTAACGCTAACCCTAACCCTAACCCTAAGCCTAACCCTAACCCTAACCCTAACCCTAACGCTAACGCTAACCCTAACCCTAACGCTAACCCTAACCCAAACCCTAACCCTAACCCTAACGTTAACGCTAACCCT
>NW_027457603.1:2500-5000 GCF_050624435.1 Tenrec ecaudatus
GGGTTAGGGTTTGGGTTAGGATTAGGGTTAGGGTTAGCTTTAGGTTTAGGGTTAGGGTTAGCGTTAGGGTTAGGGTTAGGGTTAGGGTCAGGGTTAGAGTTAGCGTTAGGGTTAGGGTTAGGGTTAGCGTTAGCGTTAGGGTTAGGGTTAGGGTTAGGGTTAGAGTTAGCGTTAGGGTTAGGGTTAGGTTAAGTTTAGGGTTAGGTTTAGCATTAGCGTTAGGGTTAGTGTTAGGGTTAGGGTTAGGTTTAGGGTTAGGGTTACCGTTAGCGTTAGGGTTAGGGTTAGGGTTAGGGTTACGGTTAGGGTTAGCGTTAGGGTTAGCGTTAGCGTTAGGGTTAGGGTTAGGGTTAGCGTTAGCGTTAGGGTTAGGGTTAGGGTTAGTGTTAGGGTTAGGGTTAGGGTTAGCATTAGTGTTAGGGATAGGTTTAGGGTTAGGGTTAGGGTTAGGGTTAGGGTTAGCATTAGGGTTAGGGTTAGGGTTAGGGTTAGGGTTAGGGTTAGGATTAGGGTTAGGGTTAGCGTTAGGGTTAGGTTAGGGTTAGGGTTAGCGTTATGGTTAGGTTAGGGTTAGGGTTAGCGTTAGCGTTAGGGTTAGGGTTAGGGTTAGGGTTAGGGTAAAGGTTAGCGTTAGGGTTTAGGGTGAGGTTTAGGGTTAGGGTTAGGGTTAGGGTTAGGTTTAGGGTTAGCGTTAGTGTTATTGTTAGGGTTAGGGGTAGGGGAAGGATTAGCGATAGGGTTATGTTTAGGGTTAGGGTTAGGATTAGCATTAGGGTTAGGGTTAGCATTAGGGTTAGGGTTGGGGTTAGCGTTAGCGTTAGGATTAGGGTAAGGTTAGTGTTAGGATTAGGGTTAGGGTTAGGGTTAGGGTTAGGCTTAGGCTTAGGCTTAGTGAATGGGTTAGGGTTAGGGTTATTGTTAGGGTTAGGCCTAGGGTTAGGATTAGGGTTAGGATTAGGGTTAGGGTTAGGGTTAGGGTTAGCGTTAGGGTTAGGGTTAGGGTTAGCGTTAGGTTTAGGGTTATGGTTAGGGTTAGGGTAAGGCTTGGGGTTAGGGTTAGCGGTAGGTTTAGGGTTAGGGTTAGGGTTAGGTTTTAGGGTTAGGGTTTGGGTTAGGATTAGGGTTAGGGTTAGCGGTAGGGTTAGGGTTAGGGTTAAGGTTAGGGTTAGGTTTAGGGTTAGGATTAGGGTTAGGGTTAGGGTTAGGGTTAGCGTTAGGGTTAGGGTTAAGGTTAGCGTTACCGTTATGTTTAGGGTTAGGGTTAGCGTTAGGGTTAGGGTTAGGTTTAGGGTTAGGGTTAGGTTTAGCGTTAGCGTTAGGGTTAGGATTAGGGTAGGGTTAGGGTTAGTGTTAGCGTCAGGGTTAGGGTTAGGGTTAGGTTTAGGGTTAGGGTTTGGGTTAGGATTAGGGTTAGGGTTAGCTTTAGGTTTAGGGTTAGGGTTAGCGTTAGGTTAGGGTTAGGGTTAGGGTCAGGGTTAGAGTTAGCGTTAGGGTTAGGGTTAGGGTTAGCGTTAGCGTTAGGGTTAGGGTTAGGGTTAGGGTTAGAGTTAGCGTTAGGGTTAGGGTTAGGTTAAGTTTAGGGTTAGGTTTAGCATTAGCGTTAGGGTTAGTGTTAGGGTTAGGGTTAGGTTTAGGGTTAGGGTTACCGTTAGCGTTAGGGTTAGGGTTAGGGTTAGGGTTACGGTTAGGGTTAGCGTTAGGGTTAGCGTTAGCGTTAGGGTTAGGGTTAGGGTTAGCGTTAGCGTTAGGGTTAGGGTTAGGGTTAGTGTTAGGGTTAGGGTTAGGGTTAGCATTAGTGTTAGGGATAGGTTTAGGGTTAGGGTTAGGGTTAGGGTTAGGGTTAGCATTAGGGTTAGGGTTAGGGTTAGGGTTAGGGTTAGGGTTAGGATTAGGGTTAGGGTTAGCGTTAGGGTTAGGGTTAGGGTTAGGGTTAGCGTTATGGTTAGGTTAGGGTTAGGGTTAGCGTTAGCGTTAGGGTTAGGGTTAGGGTTAGGGTTAGGGTAAAGGTTAGCGTTAGGGTTAGGGTGAGGTTTAGGGTTAGGGTTAGGGTTAGGGTTAGGTTTAGGGTTAGCGTTAGTGTTATTGTTAGGGTTAGGGGTAGGGGAAGGATTAGCGATAGGGTTATGTTTAGGGTTAGGGTTAGGATTAGCATTAGGGTTAGGGTTAGCATTAGGGTTAGGGTTGGGGTTAGCGTTAGCGTTAGGATTAGGGTAAGGTTAGTGTTAGGATTAGGGTTAGGGTTAGGGTTAGGGTTAGGCTTAGGCTTAGGCTTAGTGAATGGGTTAGGGTTAGGGTTATTGTTAGGGTTAGGCCTAGGGTTAGGATTAGGGTTAGGATTAGGGTTAGTGTTAGGGTTAGGGTTAGCGTTAGGGTTAGGGTTAGGGTTAGCGTTAGGTTTAGGGTTATGGTTAGGGTTAGGGTAAGGCTTGGGGTTAGGGTTAGCGGTAGGTTTAGGGTTAGGGTTAGGGTTAGGTTTAGGGTTAGCATTAGGGTTAGGGTT
>NW_027457603.1:50000-52500 GCF_050624435.1 Tenrec ecaudatus
GCGTTAGCGTTAGGGTTAGGGTTAGCGTTAGCGTTAGGGTTAGGGTTAGGGTTAGCGTTAGGGTTAGGACTAGGGTTAGCGTTAGAATTAGGGTTAGGGTTAGGATTAGGGTTAGGTTTAGGGTTAGCGTTAGCGTTAGCGTTAGGGTTAGGGTTAGGTTTAGGTTTAGCGTTAGGGTGAGGGTTAGGTTTAGGGTTAGGGTTAGGGTTAGGCTAAGGGTTAGGGTTAGCGGTAGGGTTAGCTTTAGGGTTAGGGTTAGCGTTAGGGTTAGGGTTAGGGTTAGCCTTAGCGTTAGGGTTAGGTTTAGGGTTAGGGTTAGGGATAGCGTTAGGGTTAGGGTTAGGTTTAGGGTTAGGGTAAGGTTTAGCGTTAGCGTTAGGGTTAGGGTTAGGGTTAGGGTTAGGTTTAGCGTTAGGGTTAGGGTTGCATTAGGGTTAGGGTTAGGGTTAGGGTTAGGGTTAGGGTTAGCGTTAGGGTTAGAGTTGCATTAGGGTTAGGGTTAGGGTTAGGGTTAGGGTTAGGGTTAGGCTTACGGTTAGGGTTAGGGTTAGGGTTAGGGTTAGCGTTAGGGTTAGGGTTAGGGTTTGGGTTAGGGTTAGGGTTGCGTTAGCGTTAGGGTTAGTGTTAGGGTTAGGGTTAGGGTTAGGGTTAGCTTTAGGGTTAGGGTTAGGGCTACGGTTACGGTTAGGGTTAGCGTTAGGGTTAGCGTTAGCGTTAGGGTTATGGTTAGGCTTAGCGTTAGCGTTAGGGTTAGGGTTAAGGTTAGAGGTAGGGTTAGGTTTAGGGTTAGCGTTAGTTTTAGGGTTAGGGTTAGCGTTAACGTTAGGGATAGGGTTAGGTTTAGGGTTAGGGTTAGCGTTAGGGTTAGGGTTAGGATTAGGGTTAGGGTTAGGGTTAGGGTTAGGGTTAGGGTAGGGTTAGCGTTAGTGTTAGGGTTAGGGTTAGGGTTAGGGTTAGGGATAGCGTAAGGGTTAGGTTTTAGGGTTAGGGTTAGGGTTAGGTTTAGGGTTAGGGTTAGGGTTAGGGTTAGGGTTAGGGTTGCATTAGGGTTAGGGTTAGGGTTAGGGTTAGGGTTAGGCTTACGGTTAGGGTTAGGGTTAGGGTTAGCGTTAGGGTTAGGGTTAGGGTTTGGGTTAGGGTTACGGTTGCGTTAGCGTTAGGGTTAGGTTTAGGGTTAGGGTTAGGGTTAGTGTTAGGGTGAGCTTTAGGGTTAGGGTTAGGGTTTGTGTTAGGGTTACGGTTGCGTTAGCGTTAGGGTTAGGGTTAGGGTTAGGGTTAGCTTTAGGGTTAGGGTTAGGGTTAGGGTTAGGGTTAGGGTTAGCGTTAGGGTTAGCTTTAGGGTTAGGGTTAGGGTTAGGGTTAGGGTTAGCGTTAGGGTTAGGGTGAGGATTAGGGTTAGCGTTAGGATTAGGGTTAGGGTTAGGGTTAGAGTTAGAGATATTGTTAGGGTTAGGGTTAGGTTTAGGGTTAGCGTTAGTGTTAGGGTTAGGGTTAGCGTTAACGTTAGGGATAGGGTTAGGTTTAGGGTTAGGGTTAGCGTTAGGGTTAGGGTTAGGATTAGGGTTAGGGTTAGGGTTAGGGTTAGGGTAGGGTTAGCGTTAGTGTTAGGGTTAGGGTTAGGGTTAGGGTTAGGGTTAGGGATAGCGTAAGGGTTAGGTTTTAGGGTTAGGGTTAGGGTTAGGTTTAGGGTTAGGGTTAGGGTTAGGGTTAGGGTTAGGGTTAGGGTTGCATTAGGGTTAGGGTTAGGGTTAGGGTTAGGGTTAGGCTTACGGTTAGGGTTAGGCTTAGGGTTAGCGTTAGGGTTAGGGTTAGGGTTTGGGTTAGGGTTACGGTGGCTTTAGCGTTAGGGTTAGGTTTAGGGTTAGGGTTAGGGTTAGGGTTAGCTTTAGGGTTAGGGTTAGGGTTTGTGTTAGGGTTAGGGTTGCGTTAGCGTTAGGGTTAGGGTTAGGGTTAGGGTTAGCTTTAGGGTTAGGGTTAGGGTTAGGGTTAGGGTTAGCGTTAGGGTTAGGGTGAGGATTAGGGTTAGCGTTAGGATTAGGGTTAGGGTTAGGGATAGAGTTAGAGATATTGTTAGGGTTAGGGTTAGGGTTAGGGTTAGGGTTAGGGTTAGGGTTAGCGTTAGCGTTTGGGTTAGGGTTAGGGTTAGCGTTAGGGTTAGGGTTAGCGTTAGCGTTAGGGTTAGGGTTAGCGTTAGCGTTAGGGTTAGGGTTAGGGTTAGCGTTAAGGTTAGGACTAGGGTTAGCGTTAGAATTAGGGTTAGGGTTAGGGTTAGGTTAGGGTTAGGGTTAGCGTTAGCGTTAGCGTTAGGGTTAGGGTTAGGGTTAGGTTTAGGGTTAGGTTTAGCGTTAGGGTTAGGGTTAGGTTTAGGGTTAGGGTTAGGGTTAGCGTTAAGGTTAGGGTTAGGGTTAGGGTTAGGGTTAAGGTTAGGTTTAGGGTTAGGTTAGGGTTAGGGTTAGGTTTAGGGTTAGGGTTAGGGTTAGGGATAGGGTTAGCGTTAGTG
>NW_027457603.1:70000-77500 GCF_050624435.1 Tenrec ecaudatus
TTAGCGTTAGCGTTAGGGTTAGGGTTAGTGTTAGGGTTAGGGTTAGGGTTAGCGTTAGTGTTAGGGTTAGGTTAGCGTTAACGTTAGGGATAGCGTTAGGGTTAGGGTTAGGGTTAGGGTTAGCGTTAGGGTTAGGGTTAGGTTTAGGGTTAGGGTTGTTAGGGATAGGGTTAGGGTTAGGGTTGTTAGGGTTAGGGTTAGGGTTAGGCTTAGGCTTAGGCTTAGGCTTAGGCTTAGGCTTAGGGAATGGGTTAGGGTTAGGGTTAGGGTTAGGGTTAGGGTTAGGCTTAGGGTTAGCATTAGGGTTAGGGTTAGGGTTAGGGTTAGATTTAGGGTTAGGCTTAGGGTTAGGGTTAGCGATAGGGTTAGGGTTAGGGTTAGGCTTAGGGTTAGCATTAGGGTTAGGGTTAGGGTTAGGGTTAGCTTTAGGGTTAGGTTTAGGGTTAGGGTTAGCGTTAGTGTTAGGGTTAGGGTTAGGTTTAGGGTTAGCGTTAGGGTTAGGATTAGGGTTAGGGATAGGGGTAGGGTTAGCGTTAGGGTTAGGGTTAGGGTTAGGGTTATCGATAGGGTTAGGGTTAGGTTTAGGGTTAGGATTAGGTTTAGCGTTAGCGTTAGGGATAAAATTAGGGTAGGGTTAGGGTTAGGGTTAGCGTCAGGGTTAGGGTTAGGGTTTGGGTTAGGGTTAGCGTTAGGGTTAGGGTTAGGGTTAGGGTTAGGGTTAGGGTTAGGATTAGCGTTAGCCTTAGGGTTAGTGTTAGGGTTAGCGTTAGGTTTACCGTTAGCGTTAGGGTTAGGTTTAGGGTTAGGGTTAGGGTTAGGGTCACGGTTAGTGTTAGCGTTAGGGTTAGCGATAGTTAAGGGTTAGGGTTAGGGTTAGCGTTAGCGTTAGGGTAAGGGTTAGGGTTAGTGTTAGGGTTAGGGTTAGGGTTAGCGATAGTGTTAGGGTTAGGGTTAGCGTTAACGTTAGGGATAGGGTTAGGGTTAGGGTTAGGGTTAGGGTTAGGGTTAGCGTTAGGGTTAGGGTTAGGGTTAGGTTTAGGTTTAGGGTTAGGGTTAGGGTTAGGGTTAGGGTTAGGATTAGGGTTAGGGTTAGCGTTAGGGTTAGGGTTAGGGTAAGGGTTATGGTTAGGGTAGGTTTAGCGTTAGCGTTAGGGTTAGGGTTAGAGTTAGGGTTAGGGTTAGGGTTAGGGTTAGGTTTAGGGTTAGGGTAGGGTTAGGGTTAGGGTTAGGCTTAGGCTTAGGCTTAGGCTTAGGCTTAGGGAATGGGTTAGGGTTAGGGTTAGGGTTAGGGTTAGGCTTAGGGTTAGGATTAGGGTTAGGGTTAGGGTTAGGGTTAGAGTTAGGGTTAGGCTTAGGGTTAGGGTTAGCGATAGGGTTAGGGTTAGGGTTAGCGTTAGGTTTAGGGTTAGGGTTAGAGTTACGGTTAGGCTTAGGGTTAGGGTTAGCGATAGGGTTTGGGTTAGGGTTAGGTTTAGGGTTAGGGTTAGCGTTAGGGTTAGGGTTAGGGGTAGGGTTAGGGTTAGAGTTAGCGTTAGGGATAGGGTTAGGGTCAGGGTCAGGGTTAGGGTTAGGGTTAGGGTTAGGGTTAGGGTTAGGGTTAGGGTTAGGGTTAGCTTTAGGGTTAGGGTTAAGGTTAGGGTTATGGTAAGGGTAGGGTTACGGTAGCGTTAGGGTTAGGGTTAGGGTTAGGGTTAGGGTTAGGGTTAGGGTTAGCGTTAGGGTTAGGTTTAGGGTTAGGGTTAGGGTTAGTGTTAGGGTTAGGTTTAGTGTTAGCGTTAGGGTTAGGGTCAGGGTTAGGGTTAGGGTTAGCGTCAGGGTTAGGGTTAGGGTTAGGGTTAGCGTTAGCGATAGGTTTAGGGTTAGGGTTAGGGTTAGGGTTAGGGTTAGGGTTACGGTTAGGGTTAGCTTTAGGGTTAGGGTTATGGTTAGGATTAGGGTTAGGTTTAGCGTTAGGGTTAGGGTTAGGGTTAAGGATAGGGTTAGGGTTAGGGTTAGCGTTAGGGTTAGGGTTAGCGTTAGGGTTAGGCTTAGCGTTAGGGTTAGGGTTAGGGTTAGGGTTAGCGTTAGAGTTACGGTTAGGGTTAGGGTTAGGGTTAGGGTTAGGGTTAGCGTTAGGGTTAGGGTTAGGGTTAGGGTTAGGGTTAGCGTTAGGGTTAGGGTTAGAGTTAGGGTTAGCATTAGGGTTAGGGATAGGGTTAGGGTTAGGGTTAGGGTTAGGGTCAGGGTTAGCGTTACGGTTAGGGTTAGCGTTAGGGTTAGCGTTAGCGTTAGGGTTAGGGTTAGGGTTAGCGTTAGCGTTAGGGTTAGGGTTAGGGTTAGGGTTAGTGTTAGGGTTACGGTTAGGGTTAGCGTTAGTGTTAGGGTTAGGGTTGGCGTTAACGTTAGGGATAGGGTTAGGGTTAGGGTTAGGGTTAGCATTAGGGTTAGGGTTAGCGTTAGGGTTAGGTTTAGGGTTAGGGTTAGGGTTAGCGTTAGCGTTAGGGTTAGGGTTAGAGTTAGGCTTAGGCTTAGGCTTAGGGAATGGGTTAGGGTTATGGTTAGGCTTAGGGTTAGGGTTAGGGTTAGGGTTAGGCTTAGGGTTAGGATTAGGGTTAGGGTTAGGGTTAGCGTTAGGGTTAGGGTTAGGGTTAGCTTTAGGTTTAGGGTTAGTGTTAGGGTTAGGGTTAGGCTTAGGGTTAGGGTTAGCGTTAGGGTTAGGGTTAGGGTTAGGGTTAGGGTTAGGGTAAGGGTTAGGGTTAGCGTTAGGGTTAGGGTTAGGGTTAGCGTTAGCGTTAGGGTTAGGGGTAGGGTTAGGGTTAGGGTTAGGGTTAGCGTTAGGGTTAGGGTTAGGGTTAGGTTTAGCTTTAGCGTTAGGGTTAGGATTAGGGTAGGGTTAGGGTTAGGGTTAGCGTCAGGGTTAGGGTTAGGGTTAGGGTTAGGGTTTGGGTTAGGGTTGCGTTAGGGTTTGGGTTAGGGTTAGGGTTAGGGTTAGTGTTAGGGTTAGGGTTAGCGTTAGCGTTAGAGTTAGGGTTAGGGTTAGGGTTAAAGTTAGCGTTAGGGTTAGGGTTAGGGTTAGGGTTAGGGTTAGCGTTAGTGTTAGCGTTAGCGTTAGGGGTAGGGTTAGGGTTAGCGTTAGCGTTAGGGTTAGGGTTAGTGTTAGGGTTAGGGTTAGGGTTAGCGTTAGTGTTAGGGTTAGGTTAGCGTTAACGTTAGGGATAGCGTTAGGGTTAGGGTTAGGGTTAGGGTTAGCGTTAGGGTTAGGGTTAGGGTTAGGGTTAGGGTTGTTAGGGTTAGGGTTAGGGTTAGGCTTAGGCTTAGGCTTAGGCTTAGGCTTAGGCTTAGGGAATGGGTTAGGGTTAGGGTTAGGGTTAGGCTTAGGGTTAGGGTTAGGCTTAGGGTTAGCATTAGGGTTAGGGTTAGGGTTAGGGTTAGATTTAGGGTTAGGCTTAGGGTTAGGGTTAGCGATAGGGTTAGGGTTAGGGTTAGGGTTAGGCTTAGGGTTAGCATTAGGGTTAGGGTTAGGGTTAGATTTAGGGTTAGGCTTAGGGTTAGGGTTAGCGATAGGGTTAGGGTTAGGGTTAGCGTTAGGTTTAGGGTTAGGGTTAGAGTTAGGGTTAGGCTTAGAGTTAGGGTTAGCGATAGGGTTTGGGTTAGCGTTAGGTTTAGGGTTTGGGTTAGCGTTAGGGTTAGGGTTAGGGTTAGGGTTAGGGTTAGGGTTAGCGTTAGGTTAGGGTTAGGGTTAGCGTTAGCGTTAGAGTTAGGGTTAGGGTTAGGATTAGCATTAGGGTTAGGGTTAGGTTTAGGGTTAGGATTAGGTTTAGCGTTAGCGTTTGGGATAGGATTAGGGTTAGGGTTAGGGTTAGGGTTAGCGTCAGGGTTAGGGTTAGGGTTAGGGTAAGGGTTAGGGTTAGGGTTTGGTTTAGGGTTAGCGTTAGGGTTATGGTTAGGGTTAGGTTTAGAGTTAGCGTTAGGGTTAGGATTAGGGTTAGGGATAGGGGTAGGGTTAGCGTTAGGGTTAGGGTTAGGGTTAGGGTTAGGGTTAGGGTTAGCTTTAGGGTTAGGGTTAAGGTTAGGGTTATGGTAAGGGTAGGGTTACGGTAGCATTAGGGTTAGGGTTAGGGTTAGGGTTAGGGTTAGGGTTAGCGTTAGGGTTAGGTTTAGGGTTAGGGTTAGGGTTAGTGTTAGGGTTAGGTTTAGTGTTAGCGTTAGGGTTAGGGTCAGGGTTAGGGTTAGGGTTAGCGTCAGGGTTAGGGTTAGGGTTAGGGTTAGCGTTAGCGATAGGTTTAGGGTTAGGTTTAGGGTTAGGGTTAGGGTTAGGGTTACGGTTAGGGTTAGCTTTAGGGTTAGGGTTATGGTTAGGATTAGGGTTAGGTTTAGCGTTAGGGTTAGGGTTAGGGTTAAGGATAGGGTTAGGGTTAGGGTTAGCGTTAGGGTTAGGGTTAGCGTTAGGGTTAGGCTTAGCGTTAGGGTTAGGGTTAGGGTTAGGGTTAGCGTTAGAGTTACGGTTAGGGTTAGGGTTAGGGTTAGGGTTAGCGTTAGGGTTAGGGTTAGGGTTAGGGTTAGGGTTAGCGTTAGGGTTAGGGTTAGAGTTAGAGTTAGCATTAGGGTTAGGGATAGGGTTAGGGTTAGGGTTAGGGTCAGGGTTAGCGTTACGGTTAGGGTTAGCGTTAGGGTTAGCGTTAGCGTTAGGGTTAGGGTTAGGGTTAGCGTTAGCGTTAGGGTTAGGGTTAGGGTTAGGGTTAGTGTTAGGGTTACGGTTAGGGTTAGCGTTAGTGTTAGGGTTAGGGTTGGCGTTAACGTTAGGGATAGGGTTAGGGTTAGGGTTAGGGTTAGCATTAGGGTTAGGGTTAGCGTTAGGGTTAGGTTTAGGGTTAGGGTTAGGGTTAGCGTTAGCGTTAGGGTTAGGGTTAGAGTTAGGCTTAGGCTTAGGCTTAGGGAATGGGTTAGGGTTATGGTTAGGCTTAGGGTTAGGGTTAGGGTTAGGGTTAGGCTTAGGGTTAGGATTAGGGTTAGGGTTAGGGTTAGCGTTAGGGTTAGGTTTAGGGTTAGGGTTAGGGTTAGCGTTAGCGTTAGGGTTAGGGTTAGAGTTAGGCTTAGGCTTAGGCTAAGGGAATGGGTTAGGGTTATGGTTAGGCTTAGGGTTAGTGTTAGGGTTAGGGTTAGGCTTAGGGTTAGGGTTAGCGTTAGGGTTAGGGTTAGGGTTAGGGTTAGGGTTAGGGTAAGGGTGAGGGTTAGCGTTAGGGTTAGGGTTAGGGTTAGCGTTAGCGTTAGGGTTAGGGGTAGGGTTAGGGTTAGGGTTAGGTTTAGCGTTAGCGTTAGGGTTAGGATTAGGGTAGGGTTAGGGTTAGGGTTAGCGTCAGGGTTAGGGTTAGGGTTAGGGTTTGGGTTAGCGTTAGCCTTAGGGTTAGTGTTATTGTTAGGGTTAGGGTTACCGTTAGCGTTAGGGTTAGGGTTAGGGTTAGGGTTAGGGTTAGGGTTAGGGTTAGGGTTACGGTTAGGGTTAGCGTTAGGTTTAGCGTTAGCGTTAGGGTTAGGGTTACGGTTAGCGTTAGCGTTAGGGTTAGGGTTAATGTTAGTGTTAGGGTTAGGGTTAGGGTTAGCGTTAACATTAGGGATAGGGTTAGGGTTAGGGTTAGGGTTAGCGTTAGGGTTAGGGTTAGGATTAGCGTTAGGGTTAGGGTTAGGGTTAGTGTTAGGGTTAGCGTTAGGGTTAGGACTAGGGTTAGCGTTAGAATTAGGGTTAGGGTTAGGGTTAGGATTAGGGTTAGGGTTAGCATTAGGGTTAGGGTAAGGGTTAGGGTTATGGTTAGGGTAGGGTTAGCGTTAGCGTTCGCGTTAGGGTTAGGGTTAGGGTTAGGGTTAGGGTTAGGGTTAGGGTTTCATTAGGGTTAGGGTTAGGGTTAGGGTTAGGGTTAGGGTTAGGGTTAGGGTTAGGTTTAGGGTTAGGGTTAGGGTTGTGTTAGCGTTAGGGTTAGGGTTAGGGTTAGGTTTAGGGTTAGCGTTAGGTTTAGGGTTAGGGTTAGGGTTAGTGTTAGCGATATTATTAGGGTTAGGGTTAGGGTTAGGGTTAGGGTAAGGGTTAGGGTTAGGGTTAGGGTTAGGTTTAGCGTTAGCGTTAGGGTTAGGGTTAGGGTTAGGATTAGGGTTAGGGTTAGCGTTAGGGTAGGGTGAGGATTAGGGTTAGGGTTAGGGTTAGGGTTAGTGTTAGGGTTAGGGTTAGAGATATTGTTAGGGTTAGGGTTAGGGTTAGGGTTAGGGTTAGGGTTAGGGTTAGCGTTAGGGTTAGGGTTAGCGTTAGGGTTAGGGTTAGCGTTAGCATTAGAGTTAGGGTTAGCGTTAAAGTTAGGGTTAGGGTTAGGGTTAGGCTTAGCGTTAGGGTTAGGACTAGGGTTAGCGTTAGAATTAGGGTTAGGGTTAGGGTTAGGGTTAGGGTTAGGTTTAGGGTTAGCGTTAGCGTTAGGGTTAGGGTTAGGGTTAGGTTTAGGGTTAGGTTTAGCGTTAGGGTTAGGGTTAGGGTTAGGTTTAGTTTTAGGGTTAGGGTTGCGTTAAGGTTAAGGTTAGGGTTAGGGTTAGGTTTAGGGTTAGGTTTAGGGTTAGGGTTAGGGTTAGCTTTAGGGTTAGGGTTAGGGTTAGGGATAGGGTTAGGGTTAGGGTTAGCGTTAGGGTTAGGGTTAGCATTAGCGTTAGGGTTAGGGTTAGGGTTAGCGTTAGGGTTAGGTTTAGGGTTAGGGTTAGCGTTAGGGTTAGGGTTAGGATTAGTGTTAGGGTTAGGGTTAGGGTTAGGGTTAGCGTCAGGGTTAGGGTTAGGGTTATGGTAAGGTTTAGAGTTAGGGTTAGGGTTTGGGTTAGCTTTAGCGTTAGTGTTGGGGTTAGGGTTAGGATTAGGTTTAGCGTTAGCGTTAGGGTTACGATTAGGGTAGGGTTAGGGTTACGGTTAGCGTCAGGGTTAGGGTTAGGGTTAGGGTAAGGGTTTGGGTTAGGGTTAGCGTTAGGGTTAGGGTTAGGGTTAGGGTTAGGGTTAGGATTAGCGTTAGCCTTAGGATTAGTGTTAGGGTTAGGGTTATGGTTAGCGTTAGCGTTAGGGTTAGGGTTAGGGTTAGGGTTTGGGTTAGGGTCACGGTTAGGGTTAGCGTTAGGGTTAGGGTTAGTGTTAGGGTTAGGGTTAGGGTTAGCGATAGTGTTAGGGTTATGGTTAGCGTTAACGTTAGGGATAGGGTTAGGGTTAGGGTTAGGGTTAGGGTTAGCGTTAGGGTTAGGGTTAGGTTTAAGGTTAGGGTTAGGGTTGGGGTTAGGATTAGGGTTAGGGTTAGCGTTAGGGTTAGGGTTAGGGTTAGGTATATGGTTAGGATAGGGTTAGCGTTAGCGTAAGGGTTAGGGTTAGGGTTAGGGTTATGGTTAGGGTAGGGTTAGGGTTAGGGTTAGGGTTAGGCTTAGGCTTAGGCTTAGGCTTAGGCTTAGGGAATGGGTTAGGGTTAGGGTTAGGGTTAGGGTTAGGGTTAGGATTAGGGTTAGGGTTAGTGT
>NW_027457603.1:85000-102500 GCF_050624435.1 Tenrec ecaudatus
TAGGGTTATGTTTAGGCTTAGTTTTAGGGTTAGGGTTAGGGTTAGCTTTAGGGTTATTGTTAGGGTTAGGGTTAGGTTAGCGTTAGGGTTAGGGTTAGCGTTAGCGTTAGGGTTAGCGTTAGAGTTAGGGTTAGGGTTAGCGTTAGTGTTAGGGTTAGGGTTAGCGTTAACGTTAGAAATAGGGTTAGGGTTAGGGTTAGGGTTAGCGTTAGGTTTAGCGTTAGCGTTAGGGTTAGGGTTAGGGTTAGGGTTAGGGTTAGGGTTAGCGTTAGGGTTAGGGTTAGGGTTAGGGTTAGGAGTTGGGGTAGGGGTAGGGTTAGCGTTAGGGTTTGGGTTAGGGTTAGGGTTAGGGTTAGCATTAGGGTTAGGTTAGCGTTAGGGTTAGGGTTAGGGTTAGGGTTAGGGTTAGGGTTAGGGTTAGGGTTAGGGTTAGCGTTAGCGTTAGGGTTAGGGTTAGTGTTAGGGTTAGGGTTAGGGTTAGGCTTATGGTTAGGATTAGGGTTAGCGTCAGGGTTAGGGTTAGCGTTAGGTTTAGGGTTAGGGTTAGGGTTAGGGTTAGGCTTAGGGTTAGGGTTAGCGTTAGGGTTAGGGTTAGGGTTAGGGTTAGCTTTAGGGTTAGGGTTAGGGTAAGGGTTAGGGTTAGCGTTAGGGTTAGGGTTAGGGTTAGCGTTAGCGTTAGGATTAGGGTTAGGGTTAGGGTTAGGGTTAGGGTTAGCCTTAGCGTTAGGGTTAGGGTTAGGTTTAGGGTTAGGGTAAGTTTTAGCGTTAGCGTAAGGGTTAGGATAAGGGTAGGGTTAGGGTTAGGGTTAGCGTCAGGGTTAGGATTAGGGTTAGGGTTAGGGTTTGGGTTAGGGTTAGCGTTAGGGTTAGGGTTAGGGTTAGGGTTAGGGTTAGGGTTAGCGTTAGCGTTAGGGTTAGGGTTAGGGTTAGGGTTAGGGCTAGCGTTAGGGTTAGGGTTAGGGTTAGGGTTAGGGTTAGGGTTACGGTTAGGGTTAGCGTTAGGTTTAGCGTTAGCGTTAGGGTTAGGGTTAGGGTTAGAGTTAGCGTTAGGGTTAGGGTTAGTGTTAGGGTTAGGGTTAGGGTTAGCGTTAGTGTTAGGGTTAGGGTTAGCGTTAACGTTAGGGATAGGGTTAGGGTCAGGGTTAGGGTTGGGATTAGCTTTAGGGTTAGGGTTAGGTTTAGGGTTAGGGTTAGGGTTAGCGTTAGGGTTAGGGTTAGGGTTAGGGTTAGGGTTATGGTTAGGTTAGGGTTAGCGTTAGGGTTAGGGTTAGCGTTAGGTTTCGGGTTAGGGTTAGGGTTAGCGTTAGAGTTACGGTTAGGGTTAGGGTTAGGGTTAGGGTTAGGGTTAGCGTTAGGGTTAGGGTTAGGGTTAGGGTTAGCGTTAGGGTTAGGGATAGGGTTAGGGTTAGGGTTAGGGTTAGGGTTAGCGTTACGGTTAGGGTTAGCGTTAGCGTTAGGGTTAGGGTTAGGGTTAGCGTTAGCGTTAGGGTTAGGGTTAGGGTTAGGGTTAGTGTTAGGGTTAGGGTTAGGGTTAGCGTTAGTGTTAGGGTTAGGGTTAGAGTTAACCTTAGGGATGGGGTTAGGGTTAGGGTTAGGGTTAGGGTTAGCATTAGGGTTAGGGTTAGCGTTAGGGTTAGGTTTAGGCTTAGGGTTAGGGTTAGGGTTAGGGTTAGGCTTAGGGTTAGGATTAGGGTTAGGGTTAGGGTTAGCGTTAGGGTTAGGGTTAGGGTTAGCCTTAGGTTTAGGGTTAGGGTTAGGGTAGGATTAGGGTTAGGGTTAGCGTCAGGGTTAGTATTAGGGTTAGGGTTAGGGTTTGGGTTAGGGTTAGCGTTAGGGTTAGTGTTGGGTTAGGGTTAGGGTTAGGTTTAGGGTTAGGGTTAGGTTTAGCGTTAGCGTTAGGGTTAGGATTAGGGTAGGGTTAGGGTTAGGGTTAGGGTTAGGTTTAGGGTTAGGGTTAGGGTTAGCGTTAGCGTTAGGGTTAGGGTTAGGGTTAGGGTTAGGGTTAGCGTTAGGGTTAGGTTTAGGGTTAGGGTTAGGGTTAGGGTTAGCGTTAGCGTTAGGGTTAGGGTTAGTTTTAGGGTTAGGGTTAGGGTTAGCGTTAGGGTTAGGGTTAGGGTAAGTGTTAGGGTTAGCGTTAGGGTTAGGGTTAGCGTTATGGTTAGGTTTAGGGTTAGGGTTAGGGTTAGGGTTAGCGTTAGCGTTAGGGTTAGGGTTAGGGTTAGATTTATTGTTAGCCTTAGGGTTAGGGTTAGCGTTAGGGTTACGGTTAGGGTTAGGGTTAGGGTAAGGGTTAAGTTTAGGGTTAGCGTTAGGGTTAGGGTTAGGGTTAGGGTTAGGGTTAGCGTTAGGGTTACGGTTAGGGTTAGGGTTAGGGTTAGGGTTAGGGTTAGCGTTAGGGTTAGGGATTGGGCTAGGGTTAGGGATAGGGTTAGAGTTAGCGTTACGGTTAGGGTTAGCGTTAGGTTTAGCGTTAGCGTTAAGATTAGGGTTAGGGTTAGGTTTAGGGTTAGCGTTAGGGTTAGGGTTAGGGTTAGGGTTAGGAGTTGGGGTAGGGGTAGGGTTAGCGTTAGGATTAGGGGTAGGGTTAGCGTTAACGTTAGTAATAGGGTTAGGGTTAGGGTTAGCGTTAGTGTTAGGGTTAGGGTTAGGATTAGGGTTAGGGTTAGGGTTAGCGATAGGGTTAGGGTTAGGATTAGGGTTAGGGTTAGGGTTAGGGTTAGGGTTAGGGTTACGGTTAGCGTTAGGTTTAGCGTTAGCGTTAGGGTTAGGGTTAGGGTTAGGGTTAGCGTTAGGGTTAGGGTTAGGTTTAGGGTTAGCATTAGGGTTAGGATTAGCGTTAGGGTTAGGTTAGGGTTAGGGTTAGAGTTAGGGTTAGCGTTAGGGTTAGGGCTAGGGTTAGGGTTAGGGTTAGGGTTAGGGATAGGGTTAGGGTTAGGGTTAGGGTTAGGATTAGGGTTAGGGTTAGCGTTAGGGTTAGGGTTAGGGTTAGGGTTATGGTTAGGGTAGGGTTAGCGTTAGCGTTAGCGTTAGGTTTAGGGTTAGGATTAGGGTTAGGGTTAAGGTTAGGGTTAGGGTTTCATTAGGGTTAGGGTTAGGGTTAGGGTTAGGGTTAGAGTTAGGGTTATGGTTAGCGTTAGGGTTAGGGTTAGGTTTAGGGTTGTGTTAGCGTTAGGGTTAGGGTTAGGGTTAGGGTTAGGGTTAGGGTTAGCGTTAGGTTTAGGGTTAGGGTTAGAGTTAGGGTTAGCGTTAGGGTTAGGGTGAGGATTAGGGTTAGCGTTAGTGTTAGGGTTAGGTTTAGGGTTATGGTTAGGGTTAGGGTTAGAGATATTGTTAGGGTTAGGGTTAGGGTTAGGGTTAGGGTTAGGGTTAGCGTTAGGGTTAGGGTTAGGTTTAGCGTTAGGGTTAGGGTTAGCGTTAGCGTTAGGGTTATGGTTAGCGTTAGCGTTAGGGTTAGTGTTAGGGTTAGGGTTAGGGTTAGCATTAGGGTTAGGACTAGGGTTAGCGTTAGAATTAGGGTTAGGGTTAGGGTTAGGGTTAGGGTTAGGGTTAGGTTTAGGGTTAGCGTTAGCGTTAGGGTTAGGCTTAGCTTTAGGGTTAGGGTTAGCGTTAGTGGTAGAATTAGTTTTAGGGTTAGCGTTAAGGTTAGGGTTAGGGTTAGGGTTATGTTTAGGCTTAGTTTTAGTGTTAGGGTTAGGGTTAGCTTTAGGGTTATGGTTAGGGTTAGGGTTAGGTTAGCGTTAGGGTTAGGGTTAGCGTTAGCGTTAGGGTTAGGGTTAGCGTTAGAGTTAGGGTTAGGGTTAGCGTTAGTGTTAGGGTTAGGGTTAGCGTTAACGTTAGAAATAGGGTTAGGGTTAGGGTTAGGGTTAGCGTTAACGTTAGAAATAGGGTTAGGGTTAGGGTTAGGGTTAGCGTTAGGGTTAGGGTTAAGGTTAGGATTAGGGTTAGGGTTAGGGTTAGTGTTAGGTTTAGGGTTAGGGTTAGGGTTAGCGTTAGGTTTAGCGTTAGCGTTAGGGTTAGGGTTAGGGTTAGGGTTAGCGTTAGGGTTAGAGTTAGGGTTAGGTTTAGGGTTAGCGTTAGGGTTAGGGTTAGGGTTAGGGTTAGGAGTTGGGGTAGGGGTAGGGTTAGCGTTAGGGTTTGGGTTAGGGTTAGGGTTATGGTTAGCATTAGGGTTAGGGTTAGCGTTAGGGTTAGGGTTAGGGTTAGGGTTAGGGTTAGGGTTAGCGTTAGCGTTAGGGTTAGGGTTAGTGTTAGGGTTAGGGTTAGGGTTAGGCTTATGGTTAGGATTAGGGTTAGCGTCAGGGTTAGGGTTAGCGTTAGGTTTAGGGTTAGGGTTAGGGTTAGGGTTAGGCTTAGGGTTAGGGTTAGCGTTAGGGTTAGGGTTAGGGTTAGGGTTAGGGTTAGGGTTAGGGTAAGGGTTAGGGTTAGCGTTAGGGTTAGGGTTAGGGTTAGCCTTAGCGTTAGGGTTAGGGTTAGGTTTAGGGTTAGGGTTAGGTTTAGCGTTAGCGTTAGGGTTAGGATTAGGGTAGGGTTAGGGTTAGGGTTAGCGTCAGGGTTAGGATTAGGGTTAGGGTTAGGATTTGGGTTAGGGTTAGCGTTAGGGTTAGGGTTAGGGTTAGGGTTAGGGTTAGGGTTAGCGTTAGCGTTAGGGTTAGGGTTAGGGTTAGGGTTTGGGCTAGCGTTAGGGTTAGGGTTAGGGTTAGGGTTAGGGTTACGGTTAGGGTTAGCGTTAGGGTTAGCGTTAGCGTTAGGGTTAGGGTTAGGGTTAGCGTTAGCGTTAGGGTTAGGGTTAGGGTTAGGGTTTGTGTTAGGGTTAGGGTTAGGGTTAGCGTTAGTGCTAGGGTTAGGGTTAGCGTTAACGTTAGGGATACGGTTAGGGTCAGGGTTAGGGTTGGGATTAGCGTTAGGGTTAGGGTTAGGTTTAGGGTTAGGGTTAGGTTTAGGGTTAGCGTTAGGGTTAGGGTTAGGGTTAGGGTTAGGGTTAGGGTTATGGTTAGGTTAGGGTTAGCGTTAGGGTTAGGGTTAGCGTTAGGTTTCGGGTTAGGGTTAGGGTTAGCGTTAGAGTTACGGTTAGGGTTAGGGTTAGGGTTAGGGTTAGGGTTAGCGTTAGGGTTAGGGTTAGGGTTAGGGTTAGCGTTAGGGTTAGGGATAGGGTTAGGGTTAGGGTTAGGGTTAGGGTTAGCGTTACGGTTAGGGTTAGCGTTAGCGTTAGGGTTAGGGTTAGGGTTAGGGTTAGTGTTAGGGTTAGGGTTAGGGTTAGCGTTAGTGTTAGGGTTAGGGTTAGAGTTAACCTTAGGGATGGGGTTAGGGTTAGGGTTAGGGTTAGGGTTAGGGTTAGCATTAGGGTTAGGGTTAGCGTTAGGGTTAGGGTTAGGGTTAGGGTTAGCGTTAGCGTTAGGGTTAGGGTTAGCGTTAGCGTTAGGGTTAGTGTTAGGGTTAGGGTTAGGCTTAGGGTTAGGGTTAGGGTTAGGCTTAGGGTTAGGATTAGGGTTAGCGTTAGGGTTAGCGTTAGGGTTAGGGTTAGGGTTAGCCTTAGGTTTAGGGTTAGGGTTAGGGTAGGATTAGGGTTAGGGTTAGCGTCAGGGTTAGTATTAGGGTTAGGGTTAGGGTTAGCGTTAGGGTTAGGGTTAGGGTAAGTGTTAGGGTTAGCGTTAGGGTTAGGGTTAGCGTTATGGTTAGGTTTAGGGTTAGGGTTAGGGTTAGGGTTAGGGTTAGCGTTAGCGTTAGGGTAAGGGTTAGGGTTAGATTTATTGTTAGCCTTAGGGTTAGGGTTAGCGTTAGGGTTACGGTTAGGGTTAGGGTTAGGGTAAGGGTTAAGTTTAGGGTTAGCGTTAGGGTTAGGGTTAGGGTTAGGGTTAGGGTTAGCGTTAGGGTTACGGTTAGTGTTAGGGTTAGGGTTAGGGTTAGCGTTAGGGTTAGGGATTGGGCTAGGGTTAGGGATAGGGTTAGGGTTAGCGTTACGGTTAGGGTTAGCGTTAGGTTTAGCGTTAGCGTTAGGATTAGGGTTAGGGTTAGGTTTAGGGTTAGCGTTAGGGTTAGGGTTAGGGTTAGGGTTAGGAGTTGGGGTAGGGGTAGGGTTAGCGTTAGGATTAGGGTTAGGGTTAGCGTTAACGTTAGTAATAGGGTTAGGGTTAGGGTTAGCGTTAGGGTTAGGGTTAGGGTTAGGATTAGGGTTAGGGTTAGGGTTAGGGTTAGGGTTAGGGTTACGGTTAGCGTTAGGTTTAGCGTTAGCGTTAGGGTTAGGGTTAGGGTTAGGGTTAGCGTTAGGGTTAGGGTTAGGTTTAGGGTTAGCATTAGGGTTAGGATTAGCGTTAGGGTTAGGTTAGGGTTAGGGTTAGAGTTAGGGTTAGCGTTACCGTTAGCGTTAGGGTTAGGGTTAGGGTTAGGGTTAGGGTTAGGCTTAGGGTTAGGATTAGGGTTAGGGTTAGTGTTAGGGTTAGGGTTAGCGTTAGGGTTAGAGTTAGGGTTAGGGTTAGGGTTAGGGATAGGGTTAGGGTTAAGGTTAGGGTTAGGATTAGGGTTAGGGTTAGCGTTAGGGTTAGGGTTAGGGTTAGGGTTATGGTTAGGGTAGGGTTAGCGTTAGCGTTAGCGTTAGGGTTAGGGTTAGGGTTAGGGTTAGGGTTAGGGTTAGGGTTTCATTAGGGTTAGGGTTAGGGTTAGGGTTAGAGTTAGGGTTATGGTTAGGGTTAGGGTTAGGGTTAGGGTTAGCGTTAGGTTTAGGGTTAGGGTTAGAGTTAGGGTTAGCGTTAAGGTTAGGGTGAGGATTAGGGTTAGCGTTAGGGTTAGGGTTAGGTTTAGGGTTATGGTTAGGGTTAGGGTTAGAGATATTGTTAGGGTTAGGGTTAGGGTTAGGGTTAGGGTTACGGTTAGCGTTAGGGTTAGGGTTAGGGTTAGCGTTAGGGTTAGGGTTAGCGTTAGCGTTAGGGTTATGGTTAGCGTTAGCGTTAGGGTTAGTGTTAGGGTTAGGGTTAGGGTTAGCATTAGGGTTAGGACTAGGGTTAGCGTTAGAATTAGGGTTAGGGTTAGGGTTAGGGTTAGGTTTAGGGTTAGCGTTAGCGTTAGGGTTAGGGTTAGGCTTAGGTTTAGGGTTAGGGTTAGCGTTAGGGGTAGAATTAGGTTTAGGGTTAGCGTTAAGGTTAGGGTTAGGGTTAGGGTTATGTTTAGGGTTAGTTTTAGGGTTAGGGTTAGGGTTAGCTTTAGGGTTATGGTTAGGGTTAGCGTTAGGGTTAGGGTTAGCGTTAGCTTTAGGGTTAGGGTTAGCGTTAGGGTTAGGGTTAGGGTTAGGGTTAGCGTTAGGGTTAGGGATAGGGTTAGGGTTAGGGTTAGGGTTAGGGTTAGCGTTACGGTTAGGGTTAGCGTTAGCGTTAGGGTTAGGGTTAGGGTTAGCGTTAGCGTTAGGGTTAGGGTTAGTGTTAGGGTTAGTGTTAGGGTTAGGGTTAGGGTTAGCGTTAGTGTTAGGGTTAGGGTTAGAGTTAACCTTAGGGATAGGGTTAGGGTTAGGGTTAGGGTTAGCGTTAGGGTTAGGGTTAGCGTTAGGGTTAGGGTTAGGGTTAGGGTTAGGGTTAGCGTTAGCGTTAGGGTTAGGGTTAGCGTTAGCGTTAGGGTTAGTGTTAGGGTTATGGTTAGGCTTAGGCTTAGGCTTAAGCTTAGGCTTAGGGAATAGGTTAGGGTTAGGGTTAGGCTTAGGGTTAGGGTTAGGGTTAGGGTTAGGCTTAGGGTTAGGATAAGGGTTAGGGTTAGGGTTAGGGTTAGCGTTAGGGTTAGGGTTAGGGTTAGCCTTAGGTTTAGGGTTAGTGTTAGGGTAGGATTAGGGTTAGGGTTAGCGTCAGGGTTAGGATTAGGGTTAGGGTTAGGGTTTGGGTTAGGGTTAGCGTTAGGGTTAGGGTTAGGGTTAGGGTTAGGGTTAGGTTTAGAGTTAGGGTTAGGTTTAGCGTTAGCGTTAGGTTTAGGATTAGGGTAGGGTTAGGGTTAGGGTTAGCGTCAGGGTTAGGATTAGTGTAAGGGTTAGGGTTTGGGTTAGGGTTAGCGTTAGGGTTAGGGTTAGGGTTAGGGTTAGGGTTAGGGTTAGCGTTAGCCTTAGGGTTAGGGTTAGGGTTAGGGTTAGGGTTATGGTTAGGGTTAAGGCTAGCGTTAGGGTTAGGGTTAGGGTTAGGGTTAGGGTTAGGGTTAAGGTTACGGTTAGGGTTAGGGTTAGCGTTACGGTTAGCGTTAGCGTTAGGGTTAGGGTTAGGGTTAGGGTTAGCGTTAGCTTTAGGGTTAGGGTTACGGTTAGGGTTAGGGTTAGGGTTAGGGTTAGGGTTAGCGTTAGGGTTAGGGTTAGGGTTAGGGTTAGCGTTAGGGTTAGGGATAGGGTTAGGGTTAGGGTTAGGGTTAGGGTTAGGGTTAGCGTTACGGTTAGGGTTAGCGTTAGCGTTAGGGTTAGGGTTAGGGTTAGCGTTAGCGTTAGGGTTAGGGTTAGGGTTAGGGTTAGTGTTAGGGTTAGGGTTAGGGTTAGCGTTAGTGTTAGGGTTAGGGTTAGAGTTAACCTTAGGGATGGGGTTAGGGTTAGGGTTAGGGTTAGGGTTAGCATTAGGGTTAGGGTTAGCGTTAGGGTTAGGGTTAGGGTTAGGGTTAGCGTTAGCGTTAGGGTTAGGGTTAGCGTTAGCGTTAGGGTTAGTGTTAGGGTTAGGGTTAGGCTTAGGGTTAGGGTTAGGGTTAGGGTTAGGCTTAGGGTTAGGATTAGGGTTAGGGTTAGGGTTAGCGTTAGGGTTAGGGTTAGGGTTAGCCTTAGGTTTAGGGTTAGGGTTAGGGTAGGATTATGGTTAGGGTTAGCGTCAGGGTTAGTATTAGGGTTAGGGTTAGGGTTTGGGTTAGGGTTTGGGTTAGGTTTAGCGTTAGGGTTAGTGTTAGGGTTAGGGTTAGGGTTAGGTTTAGGGTTAGGGTTAGGTTTAGCGTTAGCGTTAGGGTTAGGATTAGGGTAGGGTTAGGGTTAGGGTTAGGGTTAGGTTTAGGGTTAGGGTTAGGGTTAGCGTTAGCGTTAGGGTTAGGGTTAGGGTTAGGGTTAGGGTTAGCGTTAGGGTTAGGTTTAGGGTTAGGGTTAGGGTTAGGGTTAGCGTTAGCGTTAGGGTTAGGGTTAGTTTTAGGGTTAGGGTTAGGGTTAGCGTTAGGATTAGGGTAAGTGTTAGGGTTAGCGTTAGGGTTAGGGTTAGCGTTATGGTTAGGTTTAGGGTTAGGGTTAGGGTTAGGGTTAGCGTTAGCGTTAGGGTTAGGGTTAGGGTTAGATTTATTGTTAGCCTTAGGGTTAGGGTTAGCGTTAGGGTTACGGTTAGGGTTAGGGTTAGGGTAAGGGTTAAGTTTAGGGTTAGCGTTAGGGTTAGGGTTAGGGTTAGGGTTAGGGTTAGCGTTAGGGTTAGGTTTAGGGTTAGGGTTAGGGTTAGGGTTAGCGTTAGCGTTAGGGTTAGGGTTAGTTTTAGGGTTAGGGTTAGGGTTAGCGTTAGGGTTAGGGTTAGGGTAAGTGTTAGGGTTAGCGTTAGGGTTAGGGTTAGCGTTATGGTTAGGTTTAGGGTTAGGGTTAGGGTTAGGGTTAGCGTTAGCGTTAGGGTAAGGGTTAGGGTTAGATTTATTGTTAGCCTTAGGGTTAGGGTTAGCGTTAGGGTTACGGTTAGGGTTAGGGTTAGGGTAAGGGTTAAGTTTAGGGTTAGCGTTAGGGTTAGGGTTAGGGTTAGGGTTAGGGTTAGCATTAGGGTTACGGTTAGTGTTAGGGTTAGGGTTAGGGTTAGCGTTAGGGTTAGGGATTGGGCTAGGGTTAGGGATAGGGTTAGGGTTAGCGTTACGGTTAGGGTTAGCGTTAGGTTTAGCGTTAGCGTTAGGATTAGGGTTAGGGTTAGGTTTAGGGTTAGCGTTAGGGTTAGGGTTAGGGTTAGGGTTAGGAGTTGGGGTAGGGGTAGGGTTAGCGTTAGGATTAGGGTTAGGGTTAGCGTTAACGTTAGTAATAGGGTTAGGGTTAGGGTTAGCGTTAGGGTTAGGGTTAGGGTTAGGATTAGGGTTAGGGTTAGGGTTAGGGTTAGGGTTAGGGTTACGGTTAGCGTTAGGTTTAGCGTTAGCGTTAGGGTTAGGGTTAGGGTTAGGGTTAGCGTTAGGGTTAGGGTTAGGTTTAGGGTTAGCATTAGGGTTAGGATTAGCGTTAGGGTTAGGTTAGGGTTAGGGTTAGAGTTAGGGTTAGCGTTACCGTTAGCGTTAGGGTTAGGGTTAGGGTTAGGGTTAGGGTTAGGCTTAGGGTTAGGATTAGGGTTAGGGTTAGTGTTAGGGTTAGGGTTAGCGTTAGGGTTAGGGTTAGGGTTAGGGTTAGGGTTAGGGATAGGGTTAGGGTTAGGGTTAGGGTTAGGATTAGGGTTAGGGTTAGCGTTAGGGTTAGGGTTAGGGTTAGGGTTATGGTTAGGGTAGGGTTAGCGTTAGCGTTAGCGTTAGGGTTAGGGTTAGGGTTAGGGTTAGGGTTAGGGTTTCATTAGGGTTAGGGTTAGGGTTAGGGTTAGAGTTAGGGTTATGGTTAGGGTTAGGGTTAGGGTTAGGGTTAGCGTTAGGTTTAGGGTTAGGGTTAGAGTTAGGGTTAGCGTTAAGGTTAGGGTGAGGATTAGGGTTAGCGTTAGGGTTAGGGTTAGGTTTAAGGTTATGGTTAGGGTTAGGGTTAGAGATATTGTTAGGGTTAGGGTTAGGGTTAGGGTTAGGGTTACGGTTAGCGTTAGGGTTAGGGTTAGGGTTAGCGTTAGGGTTAGGGTTAGCGTTAGCGTTAGGGTTATGGTTAGCGTTAGCGTTAGGGTTAGTGTTAGGGTTAGGGTTAGGGTTAGCATTAGGGTTAGGACTAGGGTTAGCGTTAGAATTAGGGTTAGGGTTAGGGTTAGGGTTAGGTTTAGGGTTAGCGTTAGCGTTAGGGTTAGGGTTAGGCTTAGGTTTAGGGTTAGGGTTAGCGTTAGGGGTAGAATTAGGTTTAGGGTTAGCGTTAAGGTTAGGGTTAGGGTTAGGGTTATGTTTAGGGTTAGTTTTAGGGTTAGGGTTAGGGTTAGCTTTAGGGTTATGGTTAGGGTTAGCGTTAGGGTTAGGGTTAGCGTTAGCTTTAGGGTTAGGGTTAGCGTTAGGGTTAGGGTTAGGGTTAGGGTTAGCGTTAGGGTTAGGGATAGGGTTAGGGTTAGGGTTAGGGTTAGGGTTAGCGTTACGGTTAGGGTTAGCGTTAGCGTTAGGGTTAGGGTTAGGGTTAGCGTTAGCGTTAGGGTTAGGGTTAGTGTTAGGGTTAGGGTTAGGGTTAGCGTTAGTGTTAGGGTTAGGGTTAGAGTTAACCTTAGGGATAGGGTTAGGGTTAGGGTTAGGGTTAGCGTTAGGGTTAGGGTTAGCGTTAGGGTTAGGGTTAGGGTTAGGGTTAGGGTTAGCGTTAGCGTTAGGGTTAGGGTTAGCGTTAGCGTTAGGGTTAGTGTTAGGGTTATGGTTAGGCTTAGGCTTAGGCTTAAGCTTAGGCTTAGGGAATAGGTTAGGGTTAGGGTTAGGCTTAGGGTTAGGGTTAGGGTTAGGGTTAGGCTTAGGGTTAGGATAAGGGTTAGGGTTAGGGTTAGGGTTAGCGTTAGGGTTAGGGTTAGGGTTAGCCTTAGGTTTAGGGTTAGGGTTAGGGTAGGATTAGGGTTAGGGTTAGCGTCAGGGTTAGGATTAGGGTTAGGGTTAGGGTTTGGGTTAGGGTTAGCGTTAGGGTTAGGGTTAGGGTTAGGGTTAGGGTTAGGGTTAGGTTTAGAGTTAGGGTTAGGTTTAGCGTTAGCGTTAGGTTTAGGATTAGGGTAGGGTTAGGGTTAGGGTTAGCGTCAGGGTTAGGATTAGTGTAAGGGTTAGGGTTTGGGTTAGGGTTAGCGTTAGGGTTAGGGTTAGGGTTAGGGTTAGGGTTAGGGTTAGGGTTAGCGTTAGCCTTAGGGTTAGGGTTAGGGTTAGGGTTAGGGTTATGGTTAGGGTTAAGGCTAGCGTTAGGGTTAGGGTTAGGGTTAGGGTTAGGGTTAAGGTTACGGTTAGGGTTAGGGTTAGCGTTACGGTTAGCGTTAGCGTTAGGGTTAGGGTTAGGGTTAGCGTTAGCTTTAGGGTTAGGGTTACGGTTAGGGTTAGGGTTAGGGTTAGGGTTAGGGTTAGCGTTAGGGTTAGGGTTAGGGTTAGGGTTAGGGTTAGCGTTAGGGTTAGGGATAGGGTTAGGGTTAGGGTTAGGGTTAGGGTTAGGGTTAGCGTTACGGTTAGGGTTAGTGTTAGCGTTAGGGTTAGGGTTAGGGTTAGCGTTAGCGTTAGGGTTAGGGTTAGGGTTAGGGTTAGTGTTAGGGTTAGGGTTAGGGTTAGCGTTAGTGTTAGGGTTAGGGTTAGAGTTAACCTTAGGGATGGGGTTAGGGTTAGGGTTAGGGTTAGGGTTAGCATTAGGGTTAGGTTTAGCGTTAGGGTTAGGGTTAGGGTTAAGGTTAGCGTTAGCGTTAGGGTTAGGGTTAGCGTTAGCGTTAGGGTTAGTGTTAGGGTTAGGGTTAGGCTTAGGGTTAGGGTTAGGGTTAGGGTTAGGCTTAGGGTTAGGATTAGGGTTAGGGTTAGGGTTAGCGTTAGGGTTAGGGTTAGGGTTAGCCTTAGGTTTAGGGTTAGGGTTAGGGTAGGATTAGGGTTAGGGTTAGCGTCAGGGTTAGTATTAGGGTTAGGGTTAGGGTTTGGGTTAGGGTTTGGGTTAGGTTTAGCGTTAGGGTTAGTGTTAGGGTTAGGGTTAGGGTTAGGTTTAGGGTTAGGGTTAGGTTTAGCGTTAGCGTTAGGGTTAGGATTAGGGTAGGGTTAGGGTTAGGGTTAGGGTTAGGTTTAGGGTTAGGGTTAGGGTTAGCGTTAGCGTTAGGGTTAGGGTTAGGGTTAGGGTTAGCGTTAGGGTTAGGTTTAGGGTTAGGGTTAGGGTTAGGGTTAGCGTTAGCGTTAGGGTTAGGGTTAGTTTTAGGGTTAGGGTTAGGGTTAGCGTTAGGATTAGGGTAAGTGTTAGGGTTAGCGTTAGGGTTAGGGTTAGCGTTATGGTTAGGTTTAGGGTTAGGGTTAGGGTTAGCGTTAGCGTTAGGGTTAGGGTTAGGGTTAGATTTATTGTTAGCCTTAGGGTTAGGGTTAGCGTTAGGGTTACGGTTAGGGTTAGGGTTAGGGTAAGGGTTAAGTTTAGGGTTAGCGTTAGGGTTAGGGTTAGGGTTAGGGTTAGGGTTAGCGTTAGGGTTACGGTTAGGGTTAGGGTTAGGGTTAGGGTTAGCGTTAGGGTTAGGGATTGGGCTAGGGCTAGGGATAGGGTTAGGGTTAGCGTTACGGTTAGGGTTAGCGTTAGGTTTAGCGTTAGCGTTAGGATTAGGGTTAGGGTTAGGTTTAGGGTTAGCGTTAGGGTTAGGGTTAGGGTTAGGGTTAGGAGTTGGGGTTGGGGTAGGGTTAGCGTTAGGATTAGGGTTAGGGTTAGCGTTAACGTTAGTAATAGGGTTAGGGTTAGGTTTAGCGTTAGGGTTAGGGTTAGGGTTAGGATTAGGGTTAGGGTTAGGGTTAGCGATAGGGTTAGGGTTAGGATTAGGGTTAGGGTTAGGGTTAGGGTTAGGGTTAGGGTTACGGTTAGCGTTAGGTTTAGCGTTAGCGTTAGGGTTAGGGTTAGGGTTAGGGTTAGCGTTAGGGTTAGGGTTAGGTTTAGGGTTAGCATTAGGGTTAGGATTAGCGTTAGGGTTAGGTTAGGGTTAGGGTTAGAGTTAGGGTTAGCGTTACCGTTAGCGTTAGGGTTAGGGTTAGGGTTAGGGTTAGGGTTAGGCTTAGGGTTAGGATTAGGGTTAGGGTTAGTGTTAGGGTTAGGGTTAGCGTTAGGGTTAGGGTTAGGGTTAGGGTTAGGGTTAGGGATAGGGTTAGGGTTAGGGTTAGGGTTAGGGTTAGCGTTAGCGTTAGCGTTAGGGTTAGGGTTAGGGTTAGGGTTAGGGTTAGGGTTAGGGTTTCATTAGGGTTAGGGTTAGGGTTAGTGTTAGGGTTAGAGTTAGGGTTATGGTTAGGGTTAGGGTTAGGGTTAGCGTTAGGTTTAGGGTTAGGGTTAGAGTTAGGGTTAGCGTTAAGGTTAGGGTGAGGATTAGGGTTAGCGTTAGGGTTAGGGTTAGGTTTAGGGTTATGGTTAGGGTTAGGGTTAGAGATATTGTTAGGGTTAGGGTTAGGGTTAGGGTTAGGGTTACGGTTAGCGTTAGGGTTAGGGTTAGGGTTAGCGTTAGGGTTAGGGTTAGCGTTAGCGTTAGGGTTATGGTTAGCGTTAGCGTTAGGGTTAGTGTTAGGGTTAGGGTTAGGGTTAGCATTAGGGTTAGGACTAGGGTTAGCGTTAGAATTAGGGTTAGGGTTAGGGTTAGGGTTAGGGTTAGGTTTAGGGTTAGCGTTAGCGTTAGGGTTAGGGTTAGGCTTAGGTTTAGGGTTAGGGTTAGCGTTAGGGGTAGAATTAGGTTTAGGGTTAGCGTTAAGGTTAGGGTTAGGGTTAGGGTTATGTTTAGGGTTAGTTTTAGGGTTAGGGTTAGGGTTAGCTTTAGGGTTATGGTTAGGGTTAGGGTTAGCGTTAGGGTTAGGGTTAGCGTTAGCTTTAGGGTTAGGGTTAGCGTTAGGGTTAGGGTTAGGGTTAGTGTTAGTGTTAGGGTTAGGGTTAGCGTTAACGTTAGTAATAGGGTTAGGGTTAGGGTTAGGGTTAGCGTTAGGGTTAGGGTTAGGGTTAGGATTAGGGTTAGGGTTAGGGTTAGTGTTAGGGTTAGGGTTAGGGTTAGGGTTAGGGTTAGGGTTAGCGTTAGGTTTAGCGTTAGCGTTAGGGTTAGGGTTAGGGTTAGGGTTAGCGTTAGGGTTAGGGTTAGGGTTAGGTTTAGGGTTAGCGTTAGGGTTAGGGTTAGGGTTAGGGTTAGGAGTTGGGGTAGGGGTAGGGTTAGCGTTAGGGTTTGGATTAGTGTTAGGGTTAGGGTTAGCATTAGGGTTAGGGTTAGCGTTAGGGTTAGGGTTAGGGTTAGGGTTAGGGTTAGCGTTAGCGTTAGGGTTAGGGTTAGTGTTAGGGTTAGGGTTAGGGTTAGGCTTATGGTTAGGATTAGGGTTAGCGTCAGGGTTAGGGTTAGCGTTAGGTTTAGGGTTAGGGTTAGGATTAGGGTTAGGCTTAGAGTTAGGGTTAGCATTAGGGTTAGGGTTAGGGTTAGGTTTAGCGTTAGGGTTAGGGTAAGGGTTAGGGTTAGCGTTAGGGTTAGGGTTAGGGTTAGCGTTAGCGTTAGGGTTAGGGTTAGGGTTAGGGTTAGGGTTAGGGTTAGGGTTAGCGTTAGCGTTAGGTTTAGGGTTAGGTTTCGGGTTAGGGTTAGGTTTAGCGTTAGCGTTAGGGTTAGGATTAGGGTTATGGTTAGGTTAGGGTTAGCGTTAGGGTTAGGGTTAGCGTTAGGTTTCGGGTTAGGGTTAGGGTTAGCGTTAGAGTTACGGTTAGGGTTAGGGTTAGGGTTAGGGTTAGGGTTAGCGTTAGGGTTAGGGTTAGGGTTAGGGTTAGCGTTAGGGTTAGGGATAGGGTTAGGGTTAGGGTTAGGGTTAGGGTTAGCGTTACGGTTAGGGTTAGCGTTAGCGTTAGGGTTAGGGTTAGGGTTAGCGTTAGCGTTAGGGTTAGGGTTAGGGTTAGGGTTAGGGTTAGGGTTAGTGTTAGGGTTAGGGTTAGGGTTAGCGTTAGTGTTAGGGTTAGGGTTAGAGTTAACCTTAGGGATAGGGTTAGGGTTAGGGTTAGGGTTAGGGTTAGCGTTAGGGTTAGGGTTAGGGTTAGCGTTAGCGTTAGGGTTAGGGTTAGCGTTAGCGTTAGGGTTAGTGTTAGGGTTATGGTTAGGCTTAGGCTTAGGCTTAAGCTTAGGCTTAGGGAATAGGTTAGGGTTAGGGTTAGGCTTAGGGTTAGGGTTAGGGTTAGGGTTAGGCTTAGGGTTAGGATAAGGGTTAGGGTTAGGGTTAGGGTTAGCGTTAGGGTTAGGGTTAGGGTTAGCCTTAGGTTTAGGGTTAGGGTTAGGGTAGGATTAGGGTTAGGGTTAGCGTCAGGGTTAGGATTAGGGTTAGGGTTAGGGTTTGGGTTAGGGTTAGCGTTAGGGTTAGGGTTAGGGTTAGGGTTAGGGTTAGGTTTAGAGTTAGGGTTAGGTTTAGCGTTAGCGTTAGGGTTAGGATTAGGGTAGGGTTAGGGTTAGGGTTAGCGTCAGGGTTAGGATTAGGGTAAGGGTTAGGGTTTGGGTTAGGGTTAGCGTTAGGGTTAGGGTTAGGGTTAGGGTTAGGGTTAGGGTTAGGGTTAGGGTTAGCGTTAGCCTTAGGGTTAGGGTTAGGGTTAGGGTTATGGTTAGGGTTAAGGCTAGCGTTAGGGTTAGGGTTAGGGTTAGGGTTAGGGTTAAGGTTACGGTTAGGGTTAGGGTTAGCGTTACGGTTAGCGTTAGCGTTAGGGTTAGGGTTAGGGTTAGGGTTAGCGTTAGCTTTAGGGTTAGGGTTAGGGTTAGGGTTAGTGTTAGGGTTAGGGTTAGGGTTAGCGTTAGTGTTAGGGTTAGGGTTAGCGTTAACGTTAGGGATAGGGTTAGGGTCAGGGTTAGGGTTAGGATTAGCGTTAGGGTTAGGGTTAGGGTTAGGGTTAGGGTTAGGGTTAGCGTTAAGGTTAGGGTTAGGGTTAGGGTTATGGTTAGGGTAGGGTTAGCGTTAGGGTTAGGGTTAGCGTTAGGGTTAGGGTTAGGGTTAGGGTTAGCGTTAGAGTTAGGGTTAGGGTTAGGATTAGGGTTAGGGTTAGGGTTAGGGTTAGGGTTAGGGTTAGGGTTAGCGTTAGGGTTAGGGTTAGGGTTAGGATTAGGCTTAGGCTTACGTTTAGGCTTAGGCTTAGGGAATGGGTTAGGGTTAGGGTTAGGGTTAGGGTTAGGGTTAGGGTTAGGATTAGGGTTAGGATTAGGGTTAGGGTTAGGGTTAGCGTTAGGGTTAGGGTTAGGGTTAGCGTTAGGTTTAGGGTTAGGGTTAGGGTTAGGGTTAGGCTTAGGGTTAGGGTAATCGTTAGGGTTAGGGTTAGGGTTAGGGTAAGGGTTAGGGTTAGCATTAGGGTTAGGGTTAGGGTTAGGTTAAGGGTTAGGGTAAGCGTTAGGGTTAGGGTTAGGGTTAGGGTTAGCGTTATGGTTAGGGTTAGGGTTAGGGTTAGGGTTAGGGTTAGCGTTAGGGTTAGGGTTAGGTTTAGGGTTAGGGTTAGGTTTAGCGTTAGCGTTAGGGTTAGGATTAGGGTAGGGTTAGGGTTAGGGTTAGCGTCAGGGTCAGGGTTAGGGTTAGGGTTAGGGTTTGGGTTAGGGTTGCGTTAGGGTTTGGGTTAGGGTTAGGGTTAGGGTTAGGGTTAGGGTTAGGGTTAGGGTTAGGGTTAGGGTTAGCGTTAGTGTAAGGATTAGGGTTAGGATTAGGGTTACCGTTAGCGTTAGGGTTAGGGTTAGGGTTAGGGTTACGGTTAGGGTTACCGTTAGTGTTAGCGTTAGCGTTAGGGTTAGGGTTAGGGTTAGCG
>NW_027457603.1:432500-580000 GCF_050624435.1 Tenrec ecaudatus
CTCCACCCAAGCCCCTGGCCTCAGCTCCTCATTTTTCCCCCCTCAATGCCCGCCACCCATCCCTCATCAATCCTTGGAAATGTACTAATTCTTTTGTCATATTTTCACCCACCTTTCTTTTGAGGTCAATGAAGATCCTTGTAATCGGTTCCCACTTTCCATCCTGCCCTTCCTCCACCCTCCCAGTATCTCCACTCATAACACTGGTAAAGGGCCCATCCACTCTGGATTCCCCGTGTTTGAAATTCCTATCGGTACTAGAATACCTTCTCTAGTTTGGCCAGATTAGTATGGTAGAACTGGGATCATGATAGTGAGCCAAGAGAAAGCATTAAGAACTAGAGGAAAGTTGTGTTTCATCTTTGCTGTCTCATACCCTGTATTCTTTAATCTCCACTCTGAGATCCTTCTGTAAGGGGATGTCCAGTGCACTGCAAATAGGTTTTGGGTCTATACCCGGCAGTCCCCTCTCATTCTCCATGATAAGATTTTTTTGTTCTCATGATGCCTGTTGCCTTATCCCTTTAAAACTTTGTGATCACACAGGCTGGTATGCTTTCTCCATGTGGGCTCTGTTGCTTCAGAGCCAGATGGCTGTTTCTTTACCCTCAGGCCTTTAAGACCCCACACGCTATATCTTTAGGTAGCTGGACACCATCGGCTTTCTTCACCACATTTGCTTATGCAGCCGCTTTGTGGTCAGTGATTGTGTAGGGAAGGTGAGCATCTTAGAATGCCAATTTAATAGAACAGTGTTTTTGCAATGAGGGAGTCCTTGAGCGGAGGCCCTATGTCCATCTGCTACCTTAATACTAAATCTATAAACATATGGACATAGATCTATTTCCCCATGCCCCTTTGTAAATATATGTACATATGTACATGCCTTTATTTAGACGTCTATAACTGGCCCTTGCTTCCCAGCTCACTCTTCTATACCCTTTGATTTTCCTCTTGTGCCCACTGCCATGCTCAGTCTTCCTTTGGGTTTCAGTAATTCCTCTTGGTTACATTACCTTTGATCACGCCCTACCAGGCCTCCTACATCCCCCTCACTACCATTTTCCATCACTTGTTGTACCCTTGTCTCTGGGTTTCTTTACACCACTTCCTTTCCCCCCACCGTGCTCACTCCCATGCCCAATGGAAAGGGCCGGTCACATGTTTACTCCTCCAGATTGTTCATCCAGCCTCTCTTAATTAGACAGACCTGTAAAGGTAATAACATGCACAAAACAAGACTGAGCTAAACCAAGCAGCAAAAAGAAAAAAAAACAAACAAAAATGAAAACAAAACCCAACCAAAATCCAATGACACTAAAAGAAAACAACACTAACCAGAAAGAAAAGTACAAGGACTGTGTTGTGAACTTTAGGAGTGTTTTCCAGTCCAGTCTGTTGGGGCACAGAGCCCTGAACACGAAGTCCACCTTTGGCATTCCCCGAGGACTTTGATGCTCCGTTTTCTTACTCTTCCGCTGCACTCTCTTAGTGTCATGCCTCGATGTGGCAGGATCAGTTCGGGCGCAGTTCCCACACTGTGTCTCCAGTGTTGTCCACTCTAGGGCTATGGGTCTTTGAGGGACGTTTTTCATCGTGGGGCTGCCCATGTGGTCTTCTCTGTGGACTGGCTTCTCTGATTGGGAACATCATCCTCAAGGTGTAGAGGGCCAGGGTGTGCTCCATTCTCCCCTCCTCCCCCTTGTTCTGCCCTGTGTTCTCTGATCAGATATGTCCCTCTCCGCGAGCTGCAGATCCGGTGCCATCCTGTAAAATACAACCTTTTGGGGCTGCAAGGATGTGGGGGGGTGGGTATCAGCTCAGATCTTTTGAGAGTCCAGGAGATATTGACTGCTCGATGGGCACAGTTCTGTGGGGCACCGTGCTCTTGGTCCAGACGCTGGTTGTGAATATGACTTTGTTGTTAACCAGTTGTGTGTCTCTGGGTCAACTCCCGTGTGTTTTTGAGTGAGTTTTCTAATCTGCAAAGTAAATGTACAGGATTATCCAGACTCCCATGTCAGCAAGTTATCGAGAGGGGTTAATCAGAGACTGTTTCATATAGTGTGTACCTGCGCGCCGCATTCTAGACCTGCGATGGCAATTATGAGCTCAGGATAGAGATGGTGTCCAGCAGGTAACATACGTGGCTCCATATTGAAACAGGAAGCCCACTGTGGAGATTTGGTCCTTCCGTTGATGGCCACCGGCCACCTAGTCTTCTCCTGCTATAACTGCTTCACTGGCTCAGCAGCTGAGCCAGAAGCCAGTGATATCATAACCAGGTGGCTAACTGGGCCAAAGGGCTGATAGATATTTGTTATCTTGTTGTCTTGGGAAACCCACCTACCCTCCATGCAAACCTTCTGGTGTGAGTTATCTGTGGAAGGAATCATAGGCTCACAGTAATTCACATCTTTCTTCTTGAAAATGTGCCCATATTCCTTTCTGAACCTGACAAGGTGGCCCCTGTGTCCACCAAGAAATTTACTGCCTGGCCTCCTACTTGGAGAGTTAGCCTGGGCTTTTGGCGGCGAAGTGAAACAGGGCCCTGACCCCTTCATTGAGCTTCTTCAAGCATTATTGTCTCTTGCTTGGGTCTTTCTACGTGCAGATGAGGCCCATCCACTCTAGTGGAGGGTCGTGCACCTCTCCTGGGGTTTTCAAGGCACTGATTTTTCCAGTGTCCTTCTTTCCTGCCGTAGGCACATTGGTCCTTCCCCATGGCTTGGCGGTGCCCAGAGGTTAGTCTCTCCGTGAGTGGGCCATGCTCTCCTTTTCCTGAATCTCTGGGGTATCTCATGGCAATTACGATTATTTTAGCTAGCTTCTTTGTCTCTGACGTGCTAGGGTCATCTCTGTTGTTATACACTCAATGAGCCACTTGTACCAAATCGCTAAGATTTTACCCTTCAAACCCTTCCCACTTCTTTGTCATGTCTGAGGCAGACTGACTGAGTAATAAAGGCAGTACTTATTGCCCTCCTGTTTTCAGTGCCTCCGGGCCGTTAGGGGTATAAAGCCCGTAGGCTTCCCTCAGCCACTCTAGAAAGGCAGGCGGACATTCTCTTATAGGAACCTGAAAATTCTCACTGACCTTAGATAAATTCATAGGTTTCCTAGCTCTTCTGCAGAGGGTCATGTAAGAGCAATGGTTGATACCTGGTAAAGCCCTCTGGGCCTTGCTAGGAATTGAGATCCCACATTGTTGGTGTAGTGGCCAAAAGAGTTTCTCTCAAGTGGGGAGTGCCCGCTCGCTGACCATCAGGTTCACTGACTGCTTACTGGGCCTCTGTCTGGAAGGGCTACCCTCCTCCGTTGTGAACAGCACCTGGAGAAGTTGTTGGCAAGCATTCCAGGTGGGCTGATGAGTATGGAAGTCATACCAGTACTAGTGTGTGTGGGGGGCTGCTTGTTAGGGGTGGGGGTGAGGTTGGGGGGCCGGTGGGGGAGGGAGTGACTCAATAAGGGCCTGTTAAAAGTTTTCTATTCCTGGCCCCTAGAAACCTTATAGGGCGGGGGTGGAACCAAAGGGTTTGAAGCCAGCTCTCCCACTCCCAGAGTTCTCCTGCAAAAAGGGATAAAGGCGATTAGGGGAGAGTGATGGGGAGGGGGGGGGGAGGGGAGGGGGGAGGGTAGGGGAGGGGAGAGGTGAGGGAAGGGAGGGGTGAGGGAGGGGAGGGGTGGGGGAGGGTGATGGGGAGGGATGGCCTCCATCTATGTGGTTTTGGGAACTTGGACCGTTGGTTTTTCCGGTCCTTCCATGTTTCCTGAAACCTTGGAAACAAGGGCCCTTTCTTTGCGGGAGGGAGTAATTCTTTTGTATTTGCAGGCTTCTTAGTGGCAATGTCAGCCCACACTTGAAGTAACGGGATCAGATCGGGATATCCTGGTTCCCTTTAACCATAACTATGAACTCTTAGTAATAGGGGATTGGAAAACTAGTCTTGCGTGGGTCAATCAGGGACTCCTTCTGCCCCATCACTTTTAAACAAATTGTAGAGTCTCCAAGCTTTTGGGCTGAAACCACATCCTCTTGGTGAATGCCGAGAGCAGGGGTCCTCAAACTACAACCTGTGGGCCACATGCAGACAGTCGAGGACGTTGGTCCTTTCTGCCGGGTGTATGTGCCCCATTTATTTTTTTTTTGAACTTCAAATCAAGATGTGCAGTGTGCACCTGAATTTGTTCGTAATATTTGTTTTTTTAAACTATAGTCTTTCCTTCAAAAGGCCTGAGGGATAGTGAACTGGCCCCCTGGGTAAACAGTTTAAGGACCCCTGCCCTAAGGTATCCTGGACTTAGGGGTTATTAATCTCCCAGCCCTGAAACATCCCTGAACTTTCTACCCGTTGTAGGAGGCACCATGGGAATTTGGACCCCGGGGAATTTACAAGCCTTTACTGCAATTGAACCCAAGAAAATTCAAAATGGCTTAGGCAGTTACTCTATTTTGGTCACTTTTGACTCGTCCTGCACTAGCCCATTATTTCCATTTAACTCTATAACGCGAAGCATGATGTTTTCATAACATTAAAAAATGTATATATTAATACATATATATATATATATATTTATAACTATGAAAGTCCACAACAAAAAGAAAATTTTTTCCCAAAATTAAAATGGAAGCGTTATAGGGTTAAAAAGAAGGATGGGTCTTATCAGCGGGTCCAAGACCTTAGCATCATAAATGAATCAGTGATCCGACTGCACCTAGTAGTGCCCAAACCTGTGCCCTCCTAGGGGAAAATGTGAATGCTTTTATCCCTCTTCCTGTACTTCCAATGAACAAACACACATGTCTGGTAATCCTAAGATTATTTTTGTTTCCTGTGACACTCACCTAATTTCAAGGCCACTGCCACCGCACAAGCTTAGCCTTGTCGTAGTCAAACTGTTCACCTTTTAGACCGTTTGTTTTTCTCAGAAGTTATCGGGTGATTAAAGCTTCTGAACCAAGTGTGCCAGGTCCACGACTACCATCTCCTGGACCACCTCAACCTTATCCATCCTGGATAAAGTTGCCCTCAATGGACAACCCCTCCCAGCAGTGTAGGAAAGGTATGGACCCAAAGCCCCATCCCGCCCCTTTTGCCAGCAGGAAGTAGCTAGAGATGTCGTCGCCCAGTATCCCAAAGATTTGGGTCCATATCTCTTCAGGGGGGCAAATGTTAGGTAGCTATGCTAGGGACTGGGGCATCCGTTATGCATGCCCATAGGGCCAAGATAAGAGCCCAGTTAGGAGAGGCACCCTGTGCATGCTCAGAGGTCCAGATTTCTGGCCATGAAGGGGAGGTCACCTGGGTGGTTCCTGTACCTGGATTGACCAATCTAGGCCATGTAAATTCATTTCAGCCACTGGGGTCGGCCAGACTTGCCCACCACGCCTCCCTAACGCTCAAAGAACTCTCTTGAGTGCAGACCAGGCTTCTGCATGATTTCTCTCTCACTCAGGAAGGCTCTTTGGAGGCAGCTGTGCTGCACATGAGTGGCTGGTGGATACTGTTCAGATGCATGGCTTTCTGCTTGCAAGGGTTTTTGTCTCAGCTGACTGTAAGGGAGGATGTAGTACTTCTGGATCACAGAGTATCCATGTCCACAAACGAGGCTGCTCATTCCACAGTCCTGGAAGTGCTTTATGAAAACCCTCTGCTTTGCAATGTCACTCCTTTTTTTTTTTTTTTTGCCTTTCTATATAAATTTTTTTTAACAATTTATTGGGGCTGATACAATTCTTTTCACAGTTCATACATATACATACATCAATTGTATAAAGCATATCTGTACAGTCTTTGCCCTAATCATTTTTTTCTCTTTTCTTCTTTTACATTTTATTAGGGACTCCAACAACTCTTACCACAATCCATACATATACATACATCAATTGTATAAAGCACATCCATACATTCCCTGCCCCAATCATTCTCAAGGCATTTGCTCTCCACTTAAGCCCCTTGCATCAGGTCCTCTTTTTTTCCCCCCCTCCCTCCCCTTTCCCCCCTCCCTCATATGCCCTTGGTAATTTATACCTCGTTATTTTGTCATATCTTGCCCTATTCGGGGTCTCCCTTCCCCCCTTCTCTGCTGTCCCTCTCCCAGGGAAGAGGTCACATGTGGCTCCTTGTAATCAGTTCCCCCTTTCCAACCCACTCACCCTCCACTCTCCCAGCATCGTCCCTCACGCCCTTGGTCCTGAAGGTATCATCCACCCTGGATTCACTGTACCTCCAACCCTCATATGTACCAGTGTACAGCCTCTGTGCTATCCAGCCCTGCAAGGTAGAATTCGGATCATGGTAGTTGGGGGGAGGAAGCATCCAGGATCTGGGGGAAAGCTGTGTTCTTCATCGATACTACCTCACACCCTAGTTAACCCATCTCCTCTCCTAAGCCCCTCTATGAGGGGATCTCCATTGGCCGACACTTGGGCCTTGGGTCTCCACTCTGCACTTCCCCCTTCATTTAATATAATATATATATACACATACATATATACATATACACATATATACACATACATACACACACTTATATCTTTTTTTTTTTGCATGATGCCTTATATCTGGTCCCTTGGGCACCTCGTGATCGCACTGGCCGGTGTGCTTCTTCCATGTGGGCTTATTTGTTTCTGAGCGAGATGGCCGCTTGTTCACCTTCAAGCCTTTAAGACCCCAGACACTATCTCTTTTGATAGCCGGGCACCATCAGCTTTCTTCACCACATTTGCTTGTGCACCCATTTGTCTTCAGCGATCCTATCATGGAGGTGTGTAGTCTATGATATGATTTTTTGTTCTTTGATGCCTGGTAACTGATCCCTTTGGGACCACTCGATCACACAGGCTGGTGTGTTCTTCCATGTGGACTTTGTTGCTTCTGAGCTAGATGGCCGCTTGTTTATCTTCAAGCCTTTAAGACCCCAGTCACTATCTCTTTTGATAGCCGGGCACCATCAGCTTTCTTCACCACATTTACTTGTTCACCCACTTTGGCTCCAGCCGTTGTGTCGGGAGAGTGAGCATCATAGAGTTCCAATTTAATAAAAGAAGGTATTCATGCATAGAGGGAGTGTTTGAGTAGAGGCCCAAGGTCAATGAGCCACTTGTACCAAATCACTAAGATTTTTCCCTTCAAACTCTTCCCACTTCTTTATCATGTCTGAGGCAGACTGACTGAGTCATAAAGGCAATACTTATTGCCCTCCTGTTCTCGGGGGCTCTGGGCCGTTAGGGGTATAACGCCTGTAGGCTTCAATCAGCCACTCTGGAAAGGCAGGCGTACATTCTCATGTAAGAGACTGAAAATTCTCACTGACCTTCGATAAATTCATAGGTTTCCTAGCTCTTCCGCAGAGGGTCATGTAAGATCAACGGGTGATACCTGGTAAAGCCCTCTGGGCCTTGCTAGGAATTGAGATTCCATATTGTTCGTGTAGTGGCTAAAAGAGATTTTCTCAAGTGGGGAGTGCCCGCTCGCTGACCATCAGGTTCACTGACTGCTTACTGGGCCTTTGTCTGGAAGGGCTACCCTTCCTCAGTTGTGAACAGCACCTGGAGAATTTGCTGGCAATCATTTCAGGTGGGCTGATGAGTATGGAAGACATACCAGTACTAGTGTGTGGGTGGGGCTGCTGGTTGGGGGTGGATGTGATTTTGGGGGGCCGGGTGGGCAGGGAGTGACTCAATAAGGGCCTGTTAGAAGTTTTTTATTTCTGGCCCCTAGAAACCTTATAGGGCGGGGGTGAAACCAAGGGGTCTGAAGCCAGGTCTTCCACTCCCAGAGTTCTCCTGCAAAATGAAATAAAGCCGATTAGGTGAGAGAAATCAGGAGGTCAGGGGTGGGAAAGGGAGTGGGAGGGGGAGGGGATGGGGGACGAATGGCCTCCATCTATGTGGTTTTGGGAACTTGGACCGTTTGTTTTTCCGGTCCTGCCGTGTTTCCTGAAACCTTGGAAACAAGGACCCTTTCTTTGAGGGAGGGAGTAAGTCTTTTATATTTGTAGGATTCTTAGTGGCAATGTCAGCCCACACTTGAATTAAAGGGATCAGATCGGGATGTCCTGGTTCCCCATAACCATAACTATGAACTCTTAGTAATAGGGGATGGGAAAATTAGTCTTGCGTGGGTCAATCAGGGACTCCTTCTGCCCCATCACTTTTAAACAAATTGTAGAGTCTCCAAGCTTTTGGGTTGAAACCACATCCTCTTGGTGAACGCTTAGAGCAGGGGACCTCAAACTACAACCTGTGGGACACATACAGACAGTCGTGGATATTGATCCTTTCTGCCGGGTGTATGTGCCCCCTTTATTTTTTTTTGAACTGCAAAACAAGATGTGCAGTATGCACATGAATTTGTAGGTAATTTTTGTTTTTTTTTAAACTATAGTCTGTCCCTCCAATGGCCTGAGGGACAGAGAACTGGCCCCCTGAGTAAACAGTTTCAGGACCCCTGCCCTAAGGTATCCTGGACTTAGGGGTTACTAATCTCCCAGCACTGAAACATCCGTGAACATTCTACCCGTTTTGGGAGGCACCATGAGAATTTGGACCCCGGGTAATTTACAAGCCTTTACTGCAATTGAACCCAAGAAAATTCAAAATTACTTAGGCAGTTCCTCTATTTTGGTCACTTTTGACTCCTCCTGTACTAGCCCATTATTTCCATTTAACTCTATAACACGGAGCATGATGTTTTCATAACATTTAAAAAAGATATATATATATATTTATATATATATATATTTATTACTATGAAAGTCCACATAAAAGAAAATAATTATTTCACAAAATTAAAATTGAAGCTTTATAGGGTAAAAAGAAGGATGGGTCTTATCAGCGGTTCCAAGACCTTAGCATCATAAATGAATCAGTGTTCCCACTGCACCTAGTAGTGCCCAAACCTGTGCCCTCCTAGGGGAAAGTGTGAATAATTTTATCCCTCTTCCTGTACTTCCAATGAACAAACACACATGTCTGGTAATCCTAAGATTTTTTTTTGTTTCCTGTGACACTCACCTAAAATCAAGGTCACTGCTATCACACAAGCTTAGCCTTCTCGGAGTCAAACTGTTCACCTTTTAGACCATTTGTTTTTCCCAGAAGTTATCGGGTGACCAAAGCTTCTGAAACAAGTGTGTCACGTTGACGACTACCACCTCCTTGACCACCTCAACCTTATCCATCCAGGATAAAGTTGCCCTCAATGGACAACCCCTCCCAGCAGTGTAGGAAGGGTATGGAACCAAAGCCCCACTTCGCCCCTTTTGCCTAAAGGAAGTAACTAGAGATGTCGTCGCCCAGTACCCCAAAGATTTGGGTCCATATCTCTTCAGGAGGGCAAAGGTTAGGTAGCTCTCCTAGTGACTGGGGCATCCGTTATGCATGCCCATAGGGCCAAGATAAGAGCCCAGTTAGGAGAGGCACCCTGTGCATGCTCAGAGGTCCAGGTTTCTGGCCATGAAGGGGAGGTACACCTGGGTGGGTCCTGTACCTGGATTGACTAACCTAGGCCATGTAAATTCAATTCAGCCAATGGGGTCGGCCAAACTTGCCCACCACGCCTCCCTAACACTCATAAAACTCACTTGAGTGACAGACCAGGCTTCTTCGTGATTTCTCTCTCACTCAGGAAGGCTCTTTGGAGGCAGCAGGGCTGCACATGAGTTGCTGGTGGATACTGTTCAGATGCATGGCTTCCTGCTTGCAAGGGTTTTTGTCTCAGCTGACTGGAAGGGAGGAGGTAGTACGTCTGGATCACAGAGTATCCATGTCCACAAATGAGGCTGCTCATACCACAGACCTGGCAGTGCTTTATGAAAACCCTCTGCTTTGCAATGTCACTCCTTGTAGATTAGAGTGGGAGGGGCTGGGACCAAGGTATGCTGCCTCTTACTCCCACTTGCAGGTTTCTGGATGCTGATTGTTTCTCTTACAGCATCAGTTAGTGGGCTTGTTGTCTGCCTCAAACTTTGTTCATGGAGATCCTCCAGCTAGTTGGTGGTGTGTGCGCATGAGCAGAGGCTTCCTGCCAATCCCCCATGAGTAGTAGAGCTCCCATGGTGTGGACTCCATGAAAGCCGTGCCTCAGACAGCACGCTTACAAAGGAGGGTGGGTCCTGCAGGATGGAGGACCATTCCCCCTGTGGAATGGCCTCAGAGACCCACCTCCCTCACTGGCCAGCTGCTGGGGCTGTGGGCCCTAAGCTTCATGCCTAACTCAGTAATAGACACAGGGTGAGGCGACTCCAGTAGCTGTTTTGACTGGTCTAATCCAGCCTGAGATCATCCTTGCATGAGCCCTCTGCCCAGATTATTTTTGTTTCTTTTATGATATTCTTATTATGGGCTCCTACAACACTACCCAGAAAACATATATACATCACCTGTTTGAAGCACATCTGACCATTAATTGCCCATATTATTCTCAAAATATCCACTCTCAACCCAAGCTCCTGGCCTCAGCTCCTCATTTTTCCCCCATCAATGCCCGCCACCCATCCCTCATCAATCCTTGGAAATGTACTAATTCTTTTGTCATATCTTCACCCACCTTTCTTTTGAGGTCAATGAAGATCCTTGTAATCAGTTCCCACTTTCCATCCTGCCCTTCCTCCACCCTCCCAGTATCTCCACTCATAACACTGGTCCTAAAGGGCCCAACCACCCTTGATTCCCCGTGTTTGAAATTCCTATCGGTACTAGAATACCTTCTCTAATTTGGCCAGATTAGTATGGTAGAACTGGGATCATGACAGTGGGGCAAGAGGAAGCATTAAGTACTAGAGGAAAGTTGTGTTTCATCTTTGCTGTCTCATACCCTGTATTCCTTAATCTCCTCTCTGAGCTCCTTCTGTAAGGGGATGTCCAGTGCCCTGGAAATAGGTTTTGGGTCTAAACCCGGCAATCCCCTCTCATTTTCCATGATAAGATTTTTTTGTTCTCATGATGCCTGTTGCCTTATCCCTTTGAAACTTTGTGATCACACAGGCTGGTATGCTTCCTAAATGTGGGCTCTGTTGCTTCTGAGCTAGATGGCTGCTACTTTACCTTCAAGCCTTTAAGACCCCACACGCTATATCTTTTCGTAGCTGGACACCATCGGCTTTCTTCACCCCATTTTCTTATGCAGCCGTTTGTGGTCAGTGATCGTGTAGGGAAGGTGAGCATCGTAGAATGCCTATTTTATAAAACAGTGTTCTTGCAATGAGGGATTCCTTGAGCGGAGGCCCTATGTCCATCTGCTACCTTAATACTAAATCTATAAACATATGTACATAGATTTATTTCCCCATGCCCCTTTGTTAATATATGGAAATATGTACATGCCTTTATTTAGACGTCTATAACTGGCCCTTGAATCCCAGCTCACTCTTCTATACCCTTTGATTTTCCTCTTGTGCCCACTGCCATGCTCAGACTTCCTTTTTGTTTCAGTAATTCCTCTTGGTTACATTATCCTTGATCACGCCCCACCAGGCCTCCTACATCCCCCTCACCACCGATTTCCATCACTTGTTGTTCCCCTGTCTCTGGGTTTCTTGACACCACTTCCTTTCCCCCCACCGTGCTCACTCCCATGCCCAATAGAAAGGGCCGGTCACATGTTTACTCCTCCAGATTGTTCATCCAGCCTCTCTTAATTAGACAGACCTGTAAAGGTAATAACATGCACAAAACAAGACTGAGCAAAACCAAGTTGCAAAAAGAAAAAAAACAAACAAAAATGAAAACAAAACCCAACCAAAATCCAATGACACTAAAAGAAAACAACACTAACCAAGAAAGAAAAGTACAAGGACTGTGTGGTGAAGTTTAGGGGTGTTTTCCAGTCCAGTCTGTTGGGGCACCGAGCCCTGACCACAAAGTCCACCTTTGGCATTCCCCGAGGACTTTGATGCTCCGTTTTCTTTCTCTTCTGCTGCACTCTCTTAGTGTCATGCCTCCATGTGGCAGGATCAGTTCGGGCACAGTTCCCACAGTGTGTGTCCAGTGTTGTCCCCTCTAGGGCTATGGGTCTTTGAGGGACGTTTCTCATCGTGGGGCTGCCCATGTGGTCTTCTCTGTGGACTGGCTTCTCTGATTGGGAACATCATCCTCAAGGTGTATTGAACCAGGATGTGCTCCATTCTCCCCTCCTCCCCCTTGTTCTTCCTTGTGTTCTCTGATCAGATATGTCCCCCTCCGCGAGCTGCAGATCCGGTGCCATCCTGTGAAATACAGACTTTGGAGGCTGCAAGGATGTGGGGGGGGGGTGGGTATCAGCTCAGATCTTTTGAGAGTCCAGGAGATATTGACTGCTCGATGGGCACAGTTCTCTTGGGCACCGTGCTCTTGGTCCAGATGCTGGTTGTGAATATGACTTTGTTGTTAACCAGTTGTGTGTCTCTGGGTCAACTCCCGTGTGTTTTTGAGTGAGTTTTCTAATCTGCAAAGTAAATGTACAGGATTATCCAGACTCCCATGTCAGCAAGTTATCGAGAGGGGTTAATCAGAGACTGTTTCATATAGTGTGTACCTGCGAGCTGCATTTTAGACCTCGGATGGTAATTATGAGCTCAGGATAGAGATGGTGTCCAGCAGGTAACATACGTGGCTCCATATTGAAACAGGAAGCCCACTGTGGAGATTTGGTCCTTCCTTTGATGGCCATCGGCCACCTAGTCTTCTCCTGCTATAACTGCTTCACTGGCTCAGCAGCTGAGCCAGGAGCCAGTGCCATCATAACCAGGTGGCTAGCGGGGACAAAGGGCAGATAAGATATTTGTTATCTTGTTGTCTTGGGAAGCCCACGTACCTTCTATGCAAACCTTCTGGTGTGACTTATCTGTGGAAGGAATCATAGGCTCACAATAATTCACATCTTTCTTTTTGAAAATGTGCCCGCCTTTCTTTCTGAACCTGAGAAGGTGGACCCTGTGTCCACCAAGAAATTTACTGGCTGGCCTCCTACATGGAGAGTTAGCCTGGGCTCTTGGCGGCGAAGTGAAACAGAGCCCTGACCCCTTCATTCAGCTTCTTCAAGCATTATTGTCTCTTGCTTGGGTCTTTGTAGGTGCAGATGAGGCCCGTCCACTCTAGTGGAGGGTCGTGCACCTCTCCTGGGATTTTCAAGGCACTGATTATTCCAGTGTCCTTCTTTCCTGCAGTAGGCACATTGATCCTTCCCCATGGCTTGGCGGTGCCCACAGGTTAGTCTCTCCGTGAGTGGGCCATGCTCTCCTTTTCCTGAGTCTCTGGTGTCTCTCATGGCAATTACTATTATTTTAGCTAGTTTCTTTGTCTCTGTCGTGCTAGGGTCATCTCTGTTGTTATATACTCAATTAGCCACTTGTACCAAATCACTAACATTTTTCCCTTCAAACCCTTCCCACTTCTTTTTCATGGCTGAGGCAGACTGACTGAGTCATAAAGGCAATACTTATTGCCCTCCTGTTCTCGTGGCCTCCAGGCCTTTAGGGGTATAAAGCCCGTAGGCTTCCATCAGCCACTCAAGAAAGGCAGGCGGACGATCTCTTATAAGAGCCTGAAAATTCTCACTGACCTTTGATAAATTCATAGGTTTCCTAGCTCTTAGGCAGAGGGTCGTGTAAGATCAACGGGTGATACCTGGTAAAGCCCTCTGGGCCTTGCTAGGAATTGAGATCCCACATTGTTCATGTAGTGGCCAAAAGAGTTTCTCTCAAGTGGGGAGTGCCCGCTCGCTAACCATCAGGTTCACTGACTGCTTACAGGGCCTCTGTCTGGAAGGGCTACCCTTCCTCGGTTGTGAACAGCACCTGGAGAAGTTGCTGGCAATCATTCCATGTGGGCTGATGAGTATGGAAGACATACCAGTACTAGTGTGTGTAGGGGGGCTACTGGTTGGGGTAGGGGTGAGGTTGGGGGCCCGGTGGGGGTGGGAGTGACTCAATAAGGGCCTGTTAGAAGTTTTCTATTCCTGGCCCCTAGAAACCTTATAGGGCGGGGGTGGAACCAAAGGGTCTGAAGCCAGCTCTCCCACTCCCAGAGTTCTCCTGCAAAATGGGATAAAGCCGATTAGGGGAGAGAGATCGGGAGGGGAGGGGAGGGGAAATGGGGGGGAGAGGGAGGGAGTGAGGGAGGGGGACTGGGAGGGATGGCCTCCACCTATGTGGTTTTGGGAACTTGGATCGTTTGTTTTTCCGGTCCTGCCATATTTCCTGAAACCTTGGAAACAAGGACCCTTTCTTTGAGGGAGGGAGTAAGTCTTTTATATTTGCAGGCTTCTTAGTGGCAATTTCAGCCCACACTTGAATTAAAGGGATCACATCGGGATGTCCTGGTTCCCCATAACCGTAACTATGAACTCTTAGTAATTGGGGATGGGATAGCTAGTCTTGCGTGGGTCAATCAGGGACTCCTTCTGCCCCATCACTTTTAAACAAATTGTAGACTCTCCAAGTTTTGGGTTGAAACCACATCCTCTTTGTGAACGCCTAGAGCAGGGGTCCTCAAACTACAGCCTGTGGGCCACATGCAGACAGCCGAGGTCATTGATCCTTTCTGCCGGGTGTATGTGCCCCATTTATTTGTTTTTTGAACTTCAAATGAAGATGTGCAGTGTGCACATGAATTTGTTCGTAATTTTTGTTTTTTTTTTAAACTATAGTCTGTCCCTCCAATGGCCTGAGGGACAGTGAACTAGCCCCCTGGGTAAACAGTTTTAGGACCCTGCCCTAAGGTATCCTGGACATAGGTGTTACTAATCGCCCAGCCCTGAAACATTCCTGAACATTCTACCCGTTGTAGGAGGCACCATGGGAATTTGGACCCCGGGAAATTTACAAGCCTTTATTCCAATTGAACCCAATAAAATTCAAAATGACTGAGGTAGTTACACTATTTTGGTCAATTTTGACTCCTCCTTTACTAGCCCATAATTTCCATTTAACTCTATAACGCGGAGCATGATGTTTTCATAACATTTAAAAAATGTATATATTAATATATATATATATTTATAATTATGAAAGTCCACAACAAAAAGGAAATAATTTTTTCCCAAAATTAAAATTGAAGCGTTATAGGGTTAAAAAGAAGGATGGGTCTTATAAGCGGTTCCAAGACTTGGCATCATAAATGAATCAGTGATCGCACTGCACCTAGTAGTGCTCAAACCTGTGCCCTCCTAGGGGAAAGTGTGAATGATTTTATCCCTTTTCCTGTACTTCCAATGAACAAACACACATGTCTGGTAATCCTAAGATTTTTTTTTGTTTCCTGTGACACTCATCTAATTTCAAGGCCACTGCCACCACAGAAGCTTACCCTTGTCGAAGTCAAACTGTTCACCTTTTAGACCGTTTGTTTTTCCCAGAAGTTATCGGGTGACTAAAGCTTCCGAACCAAGTGTGCCAGGTCCACGACTACCACCTCCTGGACCACCTCAACCTTATCCATCCTGTATTAAGTTGCCCTCAATGGACAACCCCTCCCAGCAGTGTAGGAAGGGTGTGGACCCAAAGCCCCGCTACGCCCCTTTCGCCAGCAGGAATTAGCTAGAGATGTCGTCGCCCAGTACCCCAAAGATTTGGGTCCATATCTCTTCAGGGGGACAAATGTTAAGTAGCTATCCTAGGGACTGGGGCATCCGTTATGCATGCCCATAGGGCCAAGATAAGAGCCCAGTTAGGAGAGGCACCCTGTGCATGCTCAGAGGTAAAGGTTTCTGGCCATGAAGGGGAGGTACACCTGGGTGGGTCCTGTACCTGGAGTGACCAACCTAGGCCATAGAAATTCAATTCAGCCACTGGGGTCGGCTAGACTTGTCCACCACGCCTCCCTAGCGCTCATAAAACTCACTTGAGTGACAGACCAGGCTTCTGCGTGATTTCTCTCTCACTCAAGAAGGCTCTTTGGAGGCAGCAGGGCTGCACATGAGTGGCTGGTGGATACTCTTCAGATGCATGGCTTTCTGCTTGCAAGGGTTTTTGTCTCAGCTGACTGGAAGGGAGGAGGTACTACGTCTGGATCACAGAGTATCCATTCCACAGTCCTGGCAGTGCTTTATGAAGGGGCTGGGACCAGGGTATGCTGCCTCTTACTCCCAGTTGCTGGTTTCTGGATGCTGATTGTATCTCTTACAGCATCAGTTAGTGGGCTTGTTTTCTGCCTCAGGCTTTGTTCACAGAGATCCTCCAGCTAGGTGGTGGTGTGAGCGCATGAGCAGAGGCCCTCTGCCAACACCCCATGAGTAGTAGAGCTCCCATGGTGTGGACTCCATGAAAGCCGTGCCCTAGAGAGCAGGTGTACAAAGGAGCGTGGGCCCTGCAGGACAGAGGACCATTCCCCCTGTTGAATGACCTCAGAGTCCCACCTCCCTCACTGGCCAGCTGCTGGGGCTGTGGGCCCTAAGCTTCATGCCTGACTCAGGAATAGACACAGGGTGATGGGACTCCAGTAGCTGTTTTGACTGGTCTAATCCAGCCTGAGATCATCCTTGCATGAGCCCTCTGCCCAGATTATTTTTGTTTCTTTTATGATCTTTTTATTAGTGGCTCCTACAACACTAACCACAATCCATATATACATCAGCTGTTGGAAGCACATCTGACCATTAATTGCCTTCATTATTCTCAAAATATCCACTCTCCACCCAAGCCCCTGGCTTCAGCTCCTCATTCCCCGCCCCCTCAATGCCCGCCACCCATCCCTCATCAATCTTTGGAAATGTAGTAATACTTTTGTCATATCTTTCACTGTCTGGTGTCCCCCTTAACCCACCTTTCTTTTGAGATCAATGAAGATCCTTGTAATCGGTTCCCACTTTCCATCCTCCACCCTCCCAGTATCTCCATTCATAACACTGGTCCTAAAGGGCCCATCCACCCTGGATTCCCCGTGTTTGAAATTCCTATCGGTACTAGAGTATCTTCTCTAGTTAGACCAGATTTCTATGGTAGAATTGGGATCATAATAGTGGGGCAAGAGGAAGCATTAAGAACTAGAGGAAAGTTGTGTTTCATCTTTGCTGTCTCATACCCTGTCTTGGTTCATCTCCTCTCTGAGATCCTTCTGTAAGGGGATGTCCAGTGCACTGGAAATAGGTTTTGGGTCTATACCCGGCAGTCCCCTCTCATTCTCCATGATGAGATATTTTTGTTCTCATGATGCCTGTTGCCTTATCCCTTTGAAACTTTGTGATCACACAGGCTGGTATGCTTCCTCCATGTGGGCTCTGTTGCTTCTGAGCTAGATGGCCGCTTCTTTACCTTCAAGCCTTTAAGACCCCACACGCTATATCATTTGGTAGCTGGGCACCATTGGCTTTCTTCACCACATTTGCTTATGCAGCCGCTTTGTGGTCAGTGATCGTGTAGTGAAGGTGAGCATCATAGAATACCAATTTAATAGAACAGTGTTCTTGCAATGAGGGAGTCCTTGAGCAGAGGCCCAATGTCCATCTGCTACCTTAATACTAAATCTTTACACATCTGTACATAGATGTATTTCCCCATGCCCCTTTGTTAATATATGGACACATGTACATGCCTTTATTTAGACGTGTATAACTGGCCCTTGCTTCCCAGCTCACTCTTCTATACCCTTTGATTTTCCTCTTGTGCCCACTGCCATGCTCAGTCTTCCTTTGGGTTTCAGTAATTCCTCTTGGTTACATTACCCTTGATCACGCCCTACCAGGCCTCCTACATCCCCCTCACCACCGATTTCCATCACTTGTTGTTCCCTTGTCTCTGGAATTCTTAACATCACTACCTTTCTTCCCACCTCCCTCTCTCGCATGTCCTCCAGGATGTGCTAGTCCTGTTTTTTATTCTCCTCCAGATTGTTCGTTCAGCCTATCTTATTTAGACAGACCTGTAGAGGTAATAACATGCACAAAAACAAGAAAGAACAAAACCAAGCAGCAAAATAAACAAAACAACAAAAATCCAATGACAATAAAAGAAAACAAAGGTCAACAAGATAGAAAAGCTCATAGATAGTTTAATGACTATATGTTGGCCTTTAGAAGTGTTTTCTAGTCCAGTCTTTTGGGGCACCAAACCCTGACCCTAAAGTACACCTTTAGCATTTCCTTGGGATCTTGCTGCTCCTTTTACTTGCTCTTCTGCTGTACCCCCTTAGTGTTATGCCTCGGTGTAGCGAGATCAGTTTGGGGGTAATTCCCACACTGTGTCTCCAGTGTTGTCCCCTCTAGGGCTATGGGTCTTTGAGGGACGTTGTGTCTCATCGTGGGGCTGGTCATGTGGTCTTCTATGTGAACTGACTTCTCTGAGTGGGAACATCATCCTCAAGGTCTGGTGGGACAGGATGTGCTCCACTCTCCCCTTCTCCCCTTCATTTCTGTGTGCTCTGATCAGATAATGTCTCTGTCCAGGAGATGCAAATTCAATGCTATCCTCTGAAATAAAATCTTTGGGAGGGGTTGTGGGGAATATCTGCTCAGATCTTTGGTTGGTCCAGGAGAGAGGGACTGCTCGGCTGGGCACAGCCACGAGGGGCTCAGAACTCTGGCTCCAGAAAATGGTTGTAAGTTTGGCTTTGTTTTTAATCAGTTGTGTGCCTCTGGGTCAACACCTGTGTTTTTTTGAGTTAGTTTTCTGATCCGAAAAGTAAAGGTACTCCATTGTCCAGACTCCCATGTCACCAAGTGATCGATAGGGGCTAACCAGAGCCTGATTCAAATAGTGTGGATCTGTTAGGTGCCTTCTAGACCTGGGGTGGCGATTCTGAGCCCAGGACAACAATAATGTCCGAGAGGTGATATAGGTGGCTCCATATTGAAACAGGAAGACCACTGTGGAGATTTTGTCCTTCCACTGATGGCCACAGGCCACCGCCTCACGTCCTGCAAAAACAGTTTCCCTGGCTCAACAGCCAAGCCAGGGGCCAGTGCCATAAAAATCATATGGCTAACTGGGACAAAGGGCAGACAGATATTTTTTATCATGATGTCTTGGGAAACCCACCTAACCTCCATTCAAATCTTCTGGTCTGAGTTATTTTTGGAAGCAATCATATGCTGACAATAATTCAAATCTTTCCTTTCGACAATTTGCCTGTACTCTTTTCTGAACCTGAGAAGGTAATCCCTGTGTCCACTAAGAAATTGACTGGCTGGCCTCCTACTTGGACAGTTAGCCTGGGATCCTGGGGACCAAGTGAAACAGAGCACTGACACCTTCATTCAGCTTCTTCAAGCATTATTGTCTCTTGCTTGGGATTTTCTAGGTGTGGATGAGGCCCGTCCTCTCTATTGGAGGGTTGTCTGCTTCTCCTGGGGTATTCAAGGCACTGATTTTTCCAATGTCCTTCTTTCCTGCAGTAGGCACATTGATCCTGCCCCATGGCTTGGCGGTGCCCACAGGTCAGTCTCTCCGTAAGTGGGCCATGCTCTCCTTTTCCTGAGTCTCTGGGGTCTCTCATGGCAATTACTAGTATTTTAACTAGTTTCTTTGTCTCTGTCGTGGTAGGATCATCTCTGTTGTTACACACCCGCTGAGCCACTTGTACCAAATCACTAAGATTTTTCCCGTCAAACCCTTCCCACTTCTTTTTCATGTCTGAGGCAGACTGAGTAATAAAGGCAATACTTATTGCCCTCCTGTTCTCAGGGCCTCCAGGCCGTTAGGGATATAAAGCCCGTAGGCTTCCATCAGTCACTCTAAAAAGGCACGCAGACATTCTCTTGTAAGAGCCTGAAAATTCTCACTGACCTTAGATAAATTCATAGGTTTTCTAGCTGTTCCACTGAGGGCCTGCAAGAGAAACTGGTGATACCTGGTTAGGCCTTCTGTGCCTTGCTAGGAGTTTGGATCTCACATTTTTCATGCAGTGGCAAAAAGAGTTTCCCTCACATGGGGAGTGCCTGCTGTCTGACCATCATGTCCATTGACTGCTTACTGGGCCTCTCTCTGGCAGGGCTACTGTACCTGTGTTGTGAGCAGCACCTGGAGAAGTTGCTGGCAATTTCTGGAGGTGGGCTAATGCATATGGAAAACCGTTTCTATCAAGGAATCAGACCTGCTTTGTCAGAAAAAGGGATTTTGTTGATTCCAATTATACAAATCACTGGAATACAAGGGGATATATACCCAAAAAGGGACTCAGGGGTCTTCCCCAGGTGTTGGGGCTGCTTGCCTTGAGTGTAGAATGGCTGCTGCCAAATCATCCTTCTTGGGGGGTGGGGCGGTCGAGATCCCATACCAGCCCTAGTGTATGTTGGGGTGTGGACTCAGAAAGGAGTTATGAGTATTTCTCTCTCTCCAGCCCCATGCACCTGACAGGGTGGCAGTGATAATGAAGGGTCGTAAGCTAGTTCTCCCACTCCCAGAGTCCTCCTGCAAAAAGGAATAAAGCCGAGACAGAGGGGTATGGGGAGGGGTTGGGGAAGGGCAGCCTCCACCTTAGTGGTTTTAGGACCTTGGGTCTATTTTTTTTTCTGGTCCTGCCATGTTTCCTGAAATCTTGAAACAAGAACCCTTTCTGTTGCAGGAGGAAGTAAGTCTTTTGTTTATGCTGGCTTATTAGTGGCAATGTCATTCCACGCATCAATTTTAGGGATCAGATAGGGATGTCCTGGTTCCCCATAAACATAACTATGAACTCTGAGAAATAGGGGAAGGGAAAACGAGTCTTGCATGGGCAAATCAGGAACTCCTTCTGTCCAATCACCTTTAAACAAATTGCGGAGTCTCCAGGCTTTAGGGCTGAAACTACATTCTCTTTGTGAGCGCCTAGAGCAGGGGTCCTCAAACAATAGCCTGTGAGCCACATGCGGATAGCCGAGGACCTTGATCCTGTCCGCCGAGTGTTTGTGCCCCGTTTGTTTGTGTGTTTTTTTTAAACTTCAAAATAAGGTATGTGCAGGAAGCATAGGAATTTGTTCATAGTTTTATTGAAACGATAGTTCGGCCCTCCAACTGATCAGAGGGACAGTGAACTGGTCCCTGTTTAAAGAGTTTAAGGACCCCTGGCCTAGAGAAATCAGAAATCCGTAGTTCTGGGGAGAGCACTCCTGTTAAGGAGGTTTCCTTTCTAAGCAAGCCCAGACAGTGGCAATTGGATCTCGGTGCACCTCGAAATGTTGTAGCCACTCTCCATTCCCAGAAAGAAAACTACTCCGACCGCTGGCAAGTTCAACAGAAAAAGTTTTTTTTTCCTGAGCAGCCCCAGTCTAATTGTCCAAAGGTTTTTATACTTTTGCAATGTGCAGGTGTGCAAGCAGGCAGAGTAGAGAAGCAGGGTGTTGCAGTTAGTCATTCTTAGTTGAACAAAGACTGCTCTGGTCGCTCTCGCGAATCTTCTGAGCATCCATATCCTTTGGGACATTCCCTTGGGCACATCTGCACAGCCTACCTCCCCTACATCAGCTAGTTCATTTACAGTTCATAGCTACTTTATTTACTTTACATGGTGCCTTCTGTCAGCTCATAATGGCTTCACTCTTGTCAAGGCTGTTTAAGCTTTTCCCAGAGATCCTATATAGCCGCCATTGTGGCCATGGGGAAACGGGGCCTGTGACCCTGGCCAAGATGGTGCCCACCAGCCCAAACATGTGGAAGGGCACTGCCTAGGGAGCTGGTTGAATAGACCTGGGAGTTAGCCCTGCCTTGTCCTGGGAGCCAAATATTTCCCTTTTCCCCTCCATTCCCTTTCTCCTGGCTTTTCAAACAAGCTGCTTTAGCCCTATAATGCCCAGCACAACATTTTTATAGCATTTAATTGAAACTTATCTGGTACCAAACTTATAAATTATCAATGTGACAATTTGGTTACATTTCAAAAACATTGCACGTTTTATATATTTGAATGCCATATATACATATTGATAACTATGAAAGTAAAGAATAAAAATGTTTAAAATTATTTCCTGAATTTAAAACTTGAGGCGTTATAGTGTTAGTGTTCTTACCAGTGTAGGTTTGTTCCTTGTTACAGGCTGGTTTTCCGTGGCCCAGGCTTAGGCCAATGGCATATGGAACCCTTCCTGTGTAAATGTTACCTTTAGGCTTTCAGTGTTGCTGCTTAAGGCACTTTTGGGGAAAGCTCTTAATACACAGTTCCACTGCCACGATGTTCCAGACAGAAATTCCAATTCCCTTAAGGTTCCCTGAACTTCCAGATGCCCCTTCCCTTCAGAGATTTGAGAGTCTGCTCCCGCCAGCAGGCATCTTGGAGGGCCATGGGGCCATCCCAAGCAGTGGTTCTCCTAGCTTGTCTAGAATAATGGTTGGACTTAAAGTCGACCTCAGTGAGTTGTCTTTGATCCCTTACTTCTTGCTGGGGCATCTTCCTGAGGCAACAGATTCAGGACAACAAAGGGCTCGCTCTCAAGTGGGGTTTATTGACCTTGTACCCAGCGGTCACTTGGACTATGTAGGCTAACTAGGGGGCCCTTGGACGATCTAGGTTACCTAGCGGGTATTTGAACTATCTAAGATAACTAGCGGTCACCTGCACTATCTAGGTTACCTAGTGGGCATTGGACTATGTAAGTTCCCTACCGGGCACTTGGACTGTCTATGTTAACTAGCGGGCACTTGGAATATGTACGTTAACTAGCGGACACTTGCACTATATAGGTTACCTAGCAGGCACTTGGACTATCTAGGTTAACTAGCGGGCACTTGGACTATCTAGGTTAACTAGCGTGCACTTGGACTATGTAGGTTCCTTAGCGGGCATTTGGACTATCTAGGTTGCCTAGTGGGCACTTGGACTATGTAGGTTAACTAGCGTGCCCTTGAACTATCTAGGTTACGTAGCAGGCACTTGGTATATAGGTTAACTAGTGGGTACTTGGACTATGTAGGTTATCTAGAGGACACGTGGATTATCTAGGTAAACTAGTGGGACCTTGGACTATGTAGGTTAACTAGCAGGCACTTGGACAATCTAGGTTAACTAGCGGGCACTTGGACGATCTAGGTTTACTAGCAGGCACTTGGACTAACCAAGTTAACAAGTGAGCCCTTGGACTATGTAGGTTACCTAGCGGGCACTTGGACTATGTAGGTTACCTAGTGGGCACTTGGACGATCTAGGTTACCTAGCGGGTACTTGAACAATCTAGGTTAACTAGCGGGCACTTGCACTATCTAGGTTACCTAGCGGGCACTTGGATTATCTAGGTTAACGAACGGGCACTTGGAATATGCAGGTAACCTAGCGGGCACTTGAATAGTCTAGGTTACCTAGCGGGCACTTGGCCTTCTAGGTTAACGAACGGGCACTTGGACTATGTAGGTTGCTTAGCGGGCACTTGGACTATCTAGGTTAGGTAACGGGCACTTGGACTATCTAGGTTACCTTACGGGAGCTTGGACAATGTAAGTTACCTAGCGGGCACTTGGACTATCTAGGTTACCTAATGGGCACTTTGACTATCTCGGTTACATATCGGGCCCTTGGACTATATAGGTAATCTAGCGGGCACTTGGACTGTCTAAGTTACCTAGCGGACACTTTGACTATCTAGGTTAACGAACGGGCACTTGGACTATCTAGGTCACCTAGCGGGCCCTTGTACTATGTAGGTTAACTAGCGGGCACTTAGACTATCTAGGTTACCTAATGGGCACTTTGACTATCTCGGTTACATAGCGGGCCCTTGGACTATATAGGTAAACTAGCGGGCACTTGGACTGTCTAAGTTACCTAGTGGGCACTTTGACTATCTAGGTTAACGAACGGGCATTTGGACTATCTAGGTCAACTAGCGGGCCCTTGTACTATGTAGGTTAACTAGCGGACACTTGGACTATCTAGGTTAATTAGCTGACCTTGTACTATGTAGGTTAGCTAACAGGCCCTTGGACTATGTAGGTTAACTAGCGGGCACTTGGACTATCTAGGTTTCCTAGCTGGCACTTGGACTATGTACATACCCCAGTGCGCACTTGGACTATCTAGGTTCCCTAGCGGGCACTTGGACTATGTACGTCCCCTAGTTGGCACTTGGACTATCTAGGTTAACTAACGGGCACTAGGACTATCTCGGTTAACTAGCGGGCACTTGGACTATCTAGGTTACCTAGCGGGCACTTGGACTATGTAGGTTAACTAGCGGACTCTTGCACGATCTAGGTTAACTAGCGGGCCCTTGCACTATGTAGGTTAACTAGCCGGCCCATGGATTATGTAAGTGTACTAGCAGGCACTTGGACTATCTAGGTTAACTAGCGGGCACTTGGACCATGTAGTTTCCCTAGCGGGCATTTGGACTATTTAGGTTACCAAGACGGCACTTGGACTATGTAGGTTATCTAGCGAGCACCTGGACTGTCTAGGTTACCTAGCGGGCATTTGGATTATCTAGGTTAACGAACGGGCACTTGGACTATGTAGGTTAACTAGCCGCCACTTGGACTATCTATGTTAGCTAACAGGCACTTGGATATTAGGTTCTCTAGCGGGCACTTGTACTATCTAGGATACCTAGCTGGCACGTGGACTATGTAGGTCAACCTGCGGGCCCTTGGAATATCTAGGTTAGCTAACGGGCACTTAGATTATGTAGGTTAACTAGCGGACACTTGCACTATGTAGGTTAACTAGTGGGCCCATGGACTATATAGGTTTACTAGTGGGCCCTTGGACTATCTAGGTTCCCTAAAGGGCACTTGGAGTATCTAGGATACCGAACGGGCACTTGGACTATCTAAGTTACCTAGCGGGCACTTGGACTATGTAGGCTAACTAGGGGGCCCTTGGACGATCTAGGTTACCTAGCGGGTACTTGAACTATCTAGGTTAACTAGCGGACACTTGGACTATGTACGTTCCCTAGCGGGCAGTTGGACGATCTACGTTACCTAGCGGGCACTTGGAATATGTAGGTTACCTAGCAGGCACTTAGACTATCTACGTTATCTATCGGGCACTTGGACTATCTAGGTTAACTAGCGTGCACTTGGACTATGTAGGTTCCTTGGCGGGCACTTGGACTATGAAGGTTAACTAGCGTGCCCTTGGACTATCTAGGTTACATAGCGGGCACTTGGTTTGTAGGTAAACTAGCAGGCACTTGGACTATGTAGGTTAACTAGAGGACACTTGCACTATCTAGGTTAACTAGCGGGCCCTTGGACTATCTAGGTCACCTAGCGGGCACTTGGACTATCTAGGTTAACTAGCGGGCACTTGGACTATAGAGGTTACCTAGTGGGCACTTGGACTATCTAGGTTAACGAACGGGCACTTGGAATATGCAGGTAACCTAGCGGGAACTTGGACTGTCTAGGTTACCTAGCGGGCACTTGACTTCTAGGTTAACGAACGGGCACTTGGACTATGTAGGTTGCTTACTGGGCACATGGACTATCTAGGTTAGGTAACGGGCACTTGGACTATCTAGGTTACCCAGCGGGAACTTGGACAATGTAAGTTACCTAGCGGGCACTTGGACTATCTAGGTTACATAGCGGGCACTTGGACTATGTAGGTTAACTCCGAGCACTTGGACTCTAGGTTACCTAGCGGGCACTTGGACTATCTAGGTTAAGGAACGGACACTTGGACTATGTAGGTTACCTAGCGGGCACTTGGACTATGGAGGATCCCTATGGGACATTTGGACTACTTAGGTTACCTAGCGGGCACTTGGACTATCTAGGTTAACTAGCGGGCACTTGGACTATGTAGGTTAACCAGAGAGCACTTGGACTATCTAGGTTAACTAGCGGACCTTGGACTACGTAGGTCAACTAGTGGGCCCTTGGACTATGTAGGTTAACTAGTGGGCACTTGGACGATCTAGGTTAACTAGAGGGCACTTGGCCTATCTAGGTTAACTAGCATGCACTTGGACTATCTAGGTTAACTAGCGGGCACTTGGATGATCAATGTTAACTAGCGGGCACTTAGACTATCTAAGTTAGCTTACGGGCACTTGGACTAAGTACGTCCCCTGGTGGGCACATGGACTATCTAGATTAACTAACGGGCACTAGGACTATCTAGGTTAACTAGTGGGCACTTGGACTATCTAGGTTACCTAGCTGGCACTTGGACAATGAATGTTTCCTAGCGGGCAATTGGATAATCTAGGTTACCTAGCGGGCACTTGGACTATGTAGGTCAACTAGTGGGCCCTTGGACTATCTAGGTTACCTAGCGGGCATTTGGACTATGTGGGCTCCCTAGCGGGCATTTGGAGTATATAGATTACCTAGCGGGCACTTGGACTATATAGGTTACCTAGCGGGCACTTGGACTATCTAGGTTAACTAGCGGGCTCTTGCACTATGTAGGTTAACTAGCGGGCCCATTGATTATGTAGGTTAACTAGCAGCACTTGGACGATCTAGGTTAGCTAACTGGCACTTAGATTATGTAGGTTAACTAGCGGGCACTTGGACTATCTAGGTTAACTAGCGGGCACTTGGACGATATAGGTTAACTAGCGGGCACTTGGATTATCTATGTTACCTAGGGGGCACTTGGACTATCTAGGTTAACTATCGGGCACTTGGACTATGTAGGTTCCCTATCGGGCACTTGGAGAATGTAGGTTTACCAGGGGGCACTAGGACTATGAAGGTTACCTAGCGGGCCCTTGGACTATCTAGGTTACCTAAGGGGCATTTGGACTATGTAGGCTCCCTAGCGGGCATTTGGACTATATAGATTACCTAGCGGGCACTTAGACTTTGTAGGTTACCTAGCGGGCACTTGGACTATCTAGGTTACCTAGCTGGCACTTGAATTATCTACGTTACCTACCAGGTTCTTGGAATATGTAGGTTACCTAGGGGATGTTGGACTATCTAGGTTACCTAACGGACACTTGGACTATCTAGGTTAACTAACGGGCCCTTGGACTATGTAGGTTCCCTAGCGGGCCCTTGGACTATGTAAGATCCCTATCGGACATATGTACTACTTAGGTTACCTAGCGGGTACTTTGACTATCTAGGTTAACTAGCGGGCATATGGACTATCTAGGTCAACTAGCGGGCACTTGGACTATGTAGGTTACCTAGCGGGCCCTTGGACTATCTAGGTTACCTAGCGGGCATTTGGACTACGTAGGCTCCCTAGTGGGCATTTGGACTATATTGATTACCTAGCGGGCACTTGGACAATATAGGTTACCTAGCGGGCACTTGGACTATGTAGGTTACCTAGTGGGCACTTGGACTCTCTAAGTTAACGAACGGGCACTTGGAATATGCAGGTAACCTAGCGGGCACTTGGACTATGTAGGATCCCTATCGGACATTTATACTACTTAGTTTAACTAGCGGGTACTTTGACTATCTAGGTTAACTAGCGGGCACTTGGACTATCTAGGTCAACTAGCGGGCCCTTGTACTATGTAGGTTAACTAGCGGGCCCTTGGAGTATCTAGGTTACCTACCGGGCACTTGGACTATATCGGTTACCTAGAGGGCAATTGGACTATGTAGGTTACCTAGTGGGCCCTGGACTATCTTGGTTAGCTAACGGGCACTTAGATTATGTAGGTTAACTAGCAGGCACTTGGAATATGTAGGTTAACTAGCTGACACTTGCACTATGTAGGTTTACTAGCGGGCCCTTGGACTATCCAGGTTCCCTAAAGGGCACTTGGACTATCTAGTAACCGAAAGGGCACTTGGACTATCTAGGTTACCTTGCGGGCACTTGGACTATGTAGGCAAACTAGGGGGCTCTTGGACGATCTAGGTTACCTAGCGGGTATTTGAACTATCTAAGTTAACTAGCGGGCACCTGCACTATCTAGGTTACCTAGTGGGCATTGGACTATGTAAGTTCCCTAGCAGGCACTTGGACTGTCTATGTTAACTAGCGGGCACTTGGAATATGTAGGTTAATTAGCGGACACTTGCACTATGTAGGTTCCTTAGCGGGCACTTGGACTATCTATGTTGCCTAGCGGGCACTTGGACTATGTAGGTTAACTAGCGTGCCCTTGGAATATCTAGGTTACATAGCAGGCACTTGGTATATAGGTTAACTAGCGGGTACTTGGACTATGTAGGTTAACTAGAGGACACTTGGATTATCTAGGTTAACTAGTGGGCCCTTGGACTATGTAGGTTAACTAGCAGGCACTTGGACAATCTAGGTTAACTAGCGGGCACTTGGACGATCTAGGTTTACTAGCAGGCACTTGGACTAACCAAGTTAACAAGTGAGCCCTTGGACTATGTAGGTTACCTAGCGGGCACTTGGACTATATAGGTTACCTAGCGGGCACTTGGACTATGTAGGTTACCTAGTGGGCACTTGGACGATCTAGGTTACCTAGCGGGTACTTGAACAATCTAGGTTAACTAGCGGGCACTTGCACTATCTAGGTTACCTAGCGGGCACTTGGATTATCTAGGTTAACGAACGGGCACTTGGAATATGCAGGTAACCTAGCGGGCACTTGGATAGTCTAGGTTACCTAGCGGGCACTTGGCCTTCTAGGTTAACGAACGGGCACTTGGACTATGTAGGTTGCTTAGCGGGCACTTGGACTATCTAGGTTAGGTAACGGGCACTTGGACTACCTAGGTTACCTAGCGGGAACTTGGACAATGTAAGTTACCTAGCGGGCACTTGGACTATCTAGGTTACCTAATGGGCACTTTGACTATCTCGGTTACATAGCGGGCCCTTGGACGATATAGGTAATCTAGCGGCCACTTGGACTGCCTAAGTTACCTAGCGGGCACTTTGACTATCTAGGTTAACGAACGGGCACTTGGACTATCTAGGTCAACTAGCGGGCCCTTGTACTATGTAGGTTAACTAGCGGGCACTTGGACTATCTAGGTTACCTAATGGGCACTTTGACTATCTCGGTTACATAGCGGGCCCTTGGACTATATAGGTAACCTAGCGGGCACTTGGACTGTCTAAGTTACCTAGCGGGCACTTTGACTATCTAGGTTAACGAACGGGCACTTGGACTATCTAGGTCAACTAGCGGGCCCTTGTACTATGTAGGTTAACTAGCGGGCACTTGGACTATCTAGGTTAATTAGCTGACCTTGTACTATGTAGGTTAACTAGCAGGCCCTTGGACTATGTAGGTTAACTAGCGGGCACTTGGACTATCTAGGTTTCCTAGCTGGCACTTGGACTATGTACATACCCTAGTGCGCACTTGGACTATCTAGGTTACCTAGCGGGCACTTGGAGTATGTACGTCCCCTAGTGGGCACTTGGACTATCTAGGTTAACTAACGGGCACTAGGACTATCTCGGTTAACTAGCGGGCACTTGGACTATTTAGGTTACCTAGCAGGCACTTGGATTATGAAGGATCCCTAGCGGGCACTTGGATTATCTAAGTTACCTAGCGGGCACTTGGACTATGTAGGTTAACTAGCGGACTCTTGCACGATCTAGGTTAACTAGCGGGCCCTTGCACTATGTAGGTTAACTAGCCGGCCCATGGATTATGTAAGTGTACTAGCAGGCACTTGGACTATCTAGGTTAACTAGCGGGCACTTGGACCATGTAGTTTCCCTAGCGGGCATTTGGACTATTTAGGTTACCAAGACGGCACTTGGACTATGTAGGTTATCTAGCGAGCACCTGGACTGTCTAGGTTACCTAGCGGGCATTTGGATTATCTAGGTTAACGAACGGGCACTTGGACTATGTAGGTTAACTAGCCGCCACTTGGACTATCTATGTTAGCTAACAGGCACTTGGATATTAGGTTCTCTAGCGGGCACTTGTACTATCTAGGATACCTAGCTGGCACTTGGACTATGTAGGTCAACTAGCGGGCCCTTGGACTATCTAGGTTAACTAGCGGGCACTTGGACTATGTAGGTTAACCAGCGAGCACTTGGACTATCTAGGTTAACTAGCGGACCTTGGACTACGTAGGTCAACTAGTGGGCCCTTGGACTATGTAGGTTAACTAGTGGGCACTTGGACGATCTAGGTTAACTAGAGGGCACTTGGCCTATCTAGGTTAACTAGCATGTACTTGGACTATCTAGGTTACCTAGCGGGCACTTGGACTATCTAGGTTAACTAGCGGGCACTTGGACTATGTAGGTTAACTAGCGGACTCTTGCACGATCTAGGTTAACTAGCGGGCCCTTGCACTATGTAGGTTAACTAGCCGGCCCATGGATTATATAAGTGTACTAGCAGGCACTTGGACTATCTAGGTTAACTAGCGGGCACTTGGACTATGTAGTTTCCCTAGCGGGCATTTGGACTATTTAGGTTACCAAGACGGCACTTGGACTATGTAGGTTATCTAGTGAGCACCTGGACTGTCTAGGTTACCTAGCGGGCATTTGGATTATCTAGGTTAACGAACGGGCACTTGGACTATGTAGGTTAACTAGCCGCCACTTGGACTATCTATGTTAGCTAACAGGCACTTGGATATTAGGTTCCCTAGCGGGCACTTGTACTATCTAGGATACCTAGCTGGCACGTGGACTATGTAGGTCAACTAGCGGGCCCTTGGACTATCTAGGTTAGCTAACGGGCACTTAGATTATGTAGGTTAACTAGCGGACACTTGCACTATGTAGGTTAACTAGTGGGCCCATGGACTATATAGGTTTACTAGCGGGCCTTTGGACTATCTAGGTTCCCTGAAGGGGACTTGGAGTATCTAGGTTACCGAACGGGCACTTGGACTATCTAAGTTACCTAGCGGGCACTTGGACTATGTAGGCTAACTAGGGGGCCCTTGGACGATCTAGGTTACCTAGCGGGTACTTGAACTATCTAGGTTAACTAGCGGACACTTGGACTATGTACGTTCCCTAGCGGGCAGTTGGACGATCTACGTTAACTAGCGGGCACTTGGACTATCTAGGTTAACTAGCGTGCACTTGGACGATGTAGGTTCCTTGGCGGGCACTTGGAATATGAAGGTTAACTAGCGTGCCCTTGGACTATCTAGGTTACATAGCGGGCACTTGGTTTGTAGGTTAACTAGCGGGCACTTGGACTATGTAGGTTAACTAGAGGACACTTGCACTATCTAGGTTACCTAGCGGGCCCTTGGACTATCTAGGTTAACTAGCGGGCACTTGGACTATAGAGGTTACCTAGTGGGCACTTGGACTATCTAGGTTAACGAACGGGCACTTGGAATATGCAGGTAACCTAGCGGGCACTTGGACTGTCTAGGTTACCTAGCGGGCACTTGACTTCTAGGTTAACGAACGGGCACTTGGACTATGTAGGTTGCTTACTGGGCACTTGGACTATCTAGGTTAGGTAACGGGCACTTGGACTATCTAGGTTACCCAGCGGGAACTTGGACAATGTAAGTTACCTAGCGGGCACTTGGACTATCTAGGTTACATAGCGGGCACTTGGACTATGTAGGTTAACTCCGAGCACTTGGACTCTAGGTTACGTAGCGAGCACTTGGACTATCTAGGTTAAGGAACGGACACTTGGACTATGTAGGTTACCTAGCGGGCACTTGGACTATGTAGTATCCCTATGGGACATTTGAAATACTTAGGTTACTTAGCGGGGACTTCGACTATCTAGGTTATCTAGCGGGACCTTGGACTATGTAGGTTAACCAGCGAGCACTTGGACTATCTAGGTTAACTAGCGGACCTTGGACTACATAGGTCAACTAGTGGGCCCTTGGACTATGTAGGTTAACTAGTGGGCACTTGGACGATCTAGGTTAACTAGAGGGCACTTGGCCTATCTAGGTTAACTAGCATGCACTTGGACTATCTCGGTTACCTAGCGGGCACTTGGACTATCTAGGTTAACTAGTGGGCACTTGGACTATAGAGGTTACCTAGTGGGCACTTGGACTATCTAGGTTAACGAACGGGCACTTGGAATATGCAGGTAACCTAGCGGGCACTTGGACTGTCTAGGTTACCTAGCGGGCACTTGACTTCTAGGTTAACGAACGGGCACTTGGACTATGTAGGTTGCTTACTGGGCACTTGGACTATCTAGGTTAGGTAACGGGCACTTGGACTATCTAGGTTACCCAGCGGGAACTTGGACAATGTAAGTTACCTAGCGGGCACTTGGACTATCTAGGTTACATAGCGGGCACTTGGACTATGTAGGTTAACACCGAGCACTTGGACTCTAGGTTACCTAGCGGGCACTTGGACTATCTAGGTTAAGGAACGGACACTTGGACTATGTAGGTTACCTAGCGGGCACTTGGACTATCTAGATTAACTAACGGGCACTAGGACTATCTAGGTTAACTAGTGGGCACTTGGACTATCAAGGTTACCTAGCTGGCACTTGGACAATGAATGTTTCCTAGCGGGCAATTGGATAATCTAGGTTACCTAGCGGGCACTTGGACTATGTAGGTCAACTAGCGGGCCCTTGGACTATCTAGGTTACCTAGCGGACATTTGGACTATGTAGGCTCCCTAGCGGGCATTTGGAGTATATAGATTACCTAGCGGGCACTTGGACTATATAGGTTACCTAGCGGGCACCTGGACTATCTAGGTTAACTAGCGGGCTCTTGCACTATGTAGGCTAACTAGCGGGCCCATTGAATATGTAGATTAACTAGCAGCACTTGGACGATCTAGGTTAGCTAACTGGCACTTAGATTATGTAGGTTAACTAGCGGGCACTTGGACTATCTAGGTTAACTAGCGGGCACTTGGACTATCTATGTTAACTAGCGGGCACTTGGACGATATAGGTTAACTAGCGGGCACATGGATTATCTATGTTACGTAGCGGGCATTTGGACTATGTAGGTTCCCTAGCGGGCATTTGGACTATATAAATAACCTAGTGGGCACTTAGACTCTGTAGGTTACCTAGCGGGCACTTGGACTATCTAGGTTACCAAGCGGGCACTTGGACTATCTAGGTTAACTAACGGGCACTTGGACTATGTAGGTTCCCTATCGGGCACTTGGAGAATGTAGGTTTACTAGGGGGCACTAGGACTATGAAGGTTACCTAGAGGGCCCTTGGACTATCTAGGTTACCTAAGGGGCATTTGCACTATGTAGGCTCCCTAGCGGGCATTTGGACTATATAGATTACCTACCGGGAACTTAGACTTTGTAGGTTACCTAGCGGGCACTTGGACTATCTAGGTTACCTAGCTGGCACTTGAACTATCTACGTTACCTAGCAGGTTCTTGGAATATGTAGGTTACCTAGGGGATGTTGGACTATCTAGGTTACCTGAAGGACACTTGGACTATCTAGGTTAACTAACGGGCCCTTGACTATGTAGGTTCCCTAGCGGGCCCTTGGACTATATAGGATCCCCATCGGACATTTGTACTACTTAGGTTAACTAGCGGGCACATGGACTATCTAGGTCAACTAGCGGGCACTTGTACTATGTAGGTTAACTAGCGGGCACTTGGAGTATCTAGGTTAACTAGCGGACCTTGGACTATCTAGGTTAGCTTACGGGCACTTGGACTAAGTACGTCCCCTAGTGGGCACATGGACTATCTAGATTAACTATCGGGCACTAGGACTATCTAGGTTAACTAGCGGGCACTTGGACTATGAATGTTCCCTAGCGGGCAATTGGATTATCTAGGTTACCTAGCGGGCACTTGGACTATGTAGGTCAACTAGCGGGCCCTTGGACTATCTAGGTTAGCTAACTGGCACTTGGACTATGTAGGTTAACTAGCGGACACTTGCACGATCTAGGTTAACTAGCGGGCTCTTGCATTATGTAGGTTAACTAGCGGGCCCTTTGACTATGTAGGTTAACTAGCGGGCACTTGGACGATCAAGGTTAGCTAACTGGCACTAATATTATGTAGTTTAACTAGCGGGAACTTGGAATATCTAGGTTAACTAGCAGGCACTTGGACTATCTAGGTTAACTGGCGGGCACATGGACGATATAGATTAACTAGCGGGCACTTGGACTATCTAGGTTAACTAGCGGGCACTTGGACGATATAGGTTAACTAGTGGGCACTTGGATTATCTATGTTACGTAGCGGGCATTTGGACTATGTAGGTTCCCTAGCGGGCATTTGGACTATATAGATAACCTAGTGGGCACTTAGACTCTGTAGGTTACCTAGCTGGCACTTGGACTATCTAGGTTACCAAGCGGGCACTTGGACTATCTAGGTTAACTAACGGGCACTTGGACTATGTAGGTTCCCTATCGGGCACTTGGAGAATGTAGGTTTACTAGGGGGCACTAGGACTATGAAGGTTACCTAGCGGGCCCTTGGACTATCTAGGTTACCTAAGGGGCATTTGGACTATGTAGGCTCCCTAGCGGGCATTTGGACTATATAGATTACCTAGCGGGCACTTAGACTTTGTAGGTTACCTAGCGGGCACTTGGACTATCTAGGTTACCTAGCTGGCACTTGAACTATCTACGTTACCTAGCGTGTTCTTGGAATATGTAGGTTACCTAGGGGCTGTTGGACTATCTAGGTTACCTAACGGGCACTTGGACTATTTAGGTTAACTAAGGGCACTTGGACTATGTAGGTTCCCTAGCGGGCCCTTGGACTATGTAAATTCCCTAGCGGGTACTTGGACTATGTGGGTTCCCTAACGGGCATTTGGGCTATCTAGGTTACCTAGCAGGCACTTGGACTATGTATGTTCCCTACGGACACTTGAACTATGCAAGTTAACTACCAGGCACTTGGACTATGTAGGTTAACTAGCGGGCCCTTGGACTATCTATGTTACCTAGCGGGCACTTGGACTATGTATGTTCCCTAGCGGGCACTTGGACTATCTATGTTAACTAGCGGGCATTTGGATTATGTAGGTTAACTAGGGGACACTTGCACTATGTAGGTTACCAAGCGGCATTTGGACTATCTAGGTTAACTAGCGTGCACTTGGACTATGTATGTTCCTTAGCGGGCACTTGGACTATCTAGTTTACCTAGCGGGCACATGGACTATGTAGGTTAACTAGCGAGCACCTGGACTCTAGGTAACCTAGCGGGCACTTGGACTATCTAGGTTACCTAGCGGGCCCTTGGACTATGTAGGTTTCCTAGCGGGCACTTGGATTATCTAGGTTAACGAACAGGCACTTCGACTATGTAGGTTCCCTAGCGGGCATTTGGACAATATAGATAACCTAGCGGGCACTTAGACTCTGTAGGTTACCTAGCGGGCATTTGGACTATCTAGGTTACCTAACTGGTACTTGAACTATCTACGTTACCTAGCGGGTCATTGTAATATGTAGGTTACCTAGCGGGTTGTTGGACTATCTAGGTTACCAAGCGGGCACTTGGAATATCTAGGTTAACTAACGGGCACTTGGACTATGTAGTTTCCCTATCGGGCACTTGGAGAATGTAGGTTAACTAGGGGCCACTAGGACTATGTAGGTTACCTAGCGGGCCCGTGGACTATGTAGGTTACCTAGCGGGCATTTGGACTATGTAGGCTCCCTAGCGGGCATTTGGACTATATTGATTACCTAGCGGGCACTTGGACTATATAGGTTACCTAGCGGGCACTTGGACTATGTAGGTTACCTTGTGGGGACTTGACTATCTAAGTTAACGAACGGGCACTTGGAATATGCAGGTAACCTAGCGGGCACTTGGACTATGTAGGATCCCTATTGGACATTTGTACTACTTAGGTTAACTAGCGGGCACTTTGACTATCTAGGTTAACTAGTGGGCACTTGGACTATCTAAGTTAACTAGTGGACCTTGGACTATGTAGGGTAACTAGCGGGCACTTGGATTATGTGGGTTAACTAGCGGGCACTTGGACTATCTAGGTTTCCTAGCAGGCACTTGGACTATGTACATACCCTAGTGCGCACTTGGACTATCTGGGTTACCTAGCGGGCACTTGGATTATGTACGTCCCCTAGTGGGCAATTGGACTATCTAGGTTAACTAATGGGCACTAGGACTATCTAGGTTAACTAGCGGGCACTTGGACTATCTAGGTTACCTAGCAGGAACTTGGATTATGATGGATCCCAAGCGGGCACTTGGACAATCTAGTTTAACTAGCGGGCACTTGGACGATCTAGGTTAACTTGCGGGCACTTGGACTATCTAGATTACCTAGCGGGCACTTGGACTATATAGGTTACCTAGCGGGCACTTGGACTATGTAGGTTACCTAGTGGGCACTTGGACTATCTAGGTTACCTAGCAGGCACTTTGACTATCTAGGTTAACTAACGGGCACTTGGACTATGTAGGTTGCCTAGCGGGCCCTTGGAATATGTAGGTTCCCTAGTGGGCACTTGGATTATGTAGGTTCCCTATCGGGCACTTGGAATATGTAGGTTCACTATCGGGCACTTGGACTATGTAGGTTAACTAGCGGGCACTTGGACTGTCTAGGTAACCTAGCGGGCACTTGGACTATCTAGGTTAACGAACGGGCACTTGGACTCTGTAGGTAACCTAGCGGGCTCTTGGACTCTCTAGATTACCTAGCGGGCACTTTGACTATTTATGTCAACGAATGAGCACTTGGACTATGTAGGTTACCTAGCGGGCACTTGGAGTATGTAGGATCCCTATCGGACATTTGTGCTACTTAGGTTAACTAGCGGGCACTTTGACTATCAAGCTTAACTAGCGGGCACTTGGACTATCAAGGTCAACTAGCGGGCCCTTGTACTATGTAGGTTAACTAGCGGGCACTTGGACTATCTAGGTTAACTAGCGGACCTTGGACTATGTAGGTTAACTAGCGGACACTTGGACGATCTAGGTTAACTAGAGGGCACTTGGCCTATCTAGGTTAACTAGCATGCACTTGGACTATCTAGGTTAACTAGTGGGCACTTGGATGATCAATGTTAACTAGCGGGCACTTGGACTATCTATGTTAGCTTACGGGCACTTGGACTAAGTACGTCCCCTAGTGGGCACATGGACTATCTAGATTAACTAACGGGCACTAGGACTATCTAGGTTAACTAGCGGGCACTTGGACTATCTAGGTTACCTAGCTGCCACTTGGACTATGAATGTTCCCTAGCGGGCAATTGGATTATCTAGGTTACCTAGCGGTCACTTGGACTACGTAGGTCAACAAGCGGTCCCTTGGACTATCTAGGTTAACTAACTGGCACTTGGAATATGTAGGATAACTAGCGGACACTTGCACGATCTAGGTTAACTAGCGGGCTCTTGCACTATGTAGGTTAACTAGCGGGCACTTGGACGATCTAGGTTAGCTAACTGGCACTTAGATTATGTAGGTTAACTAGCGGGCACTTGGACTATCAAGGTCAACTAGCGGGCCCTTGTACTATGTAGGTTAACTAGCGGGCACTTGGACTATCTAGGTTAACTAGGGGACCTTGGACTATGTAGGTTAACTAGCGGACACTTGGACGATCTAGGTTAACTAGAGGGCACTTAGCCTATCTAGGTTAACTAGCATGCACTTGGACTATCTAGGTTAACTAGTGGGCACTTGGATGATCAATGTTAACTAGCGGGCACTTGGACTATCTATGTTAGCTTACGGGCACTTGGACTAAGTACGTCCCCTAGTGGGCACATGGACTATCTAGATTAACTAACGGGCACTAGGACTATCTAGGTTAACTAGCGGGCACTTGGACTATCTAGGTTACCTAGCTGCCACTTGGACTATGAATGTTCCCTAGCGGGCAATTGGATTATCTAGGTTACCTAGCGGGCACTTGGACTATGTAGGTCAACAAGCGGTCCCTTGGACTATCTAGGTTAACTAACTGGCACTTGGAATATGTAGCATAACTAGCGGACACTTGCACGATCTAGGTTAACTAGCGGGCTCTTGCACTATGTAGGTTAACTAGCGGGCACTTGGACGATCTAGGTTAGCTAACTGGCACTTAGATTATGTAGGTTAACTAGCGGGCACTTGGAATATCTAGGTTAAATAGCGGGCACTTGGACTATCTAGGTTAACTAGCGGGCACTTGGACGATATAGGTTAACTAGCGGGCACTTGGACTATCTAGGTTAACTAGCGGGCACTTGGACGATATAGGTTAACTAGCGGGCACTTGGATTATCTATGTTACCTAGCGGGCACTTGGACTATGTAGGTTCCCTAGCGGGCATTTGGACTATATAGATAACCTAGTGGGCACTTAGACTCTGTAGGTTACCTAGCGGGCACTTGGACTATCTAGGTTACCAAGCGGGCACTTGGACTATCTAGGTTAACTAACGGGCACTTGGACTATGTAGGTTCCCTATCGAGCACTTGGAGAATGTAGGTTTACTAGGGGGCACTAGGACTATGAAGGTTACCTAGCGGGCCCTTGGACTATCTAGGTTACCTAAGGGGCATTTGGACTATGTAGGCTCCCTAGCGGGCATTTGGACTATATAGATTACCTAGCGGGAACTTGAACTATCTACGTTACCTAGCGGGTTCTTGGAATATGTAGGTTACCTAGGGGCTGTTGGACTATCTAGGTTGCCTAACGGGCTCTTGGACTATCTAGGTTAACTAACGGGCCCTTGGACTATGTAGGTTAACTAAGGGCCCTTGCCTCTACCAAATGGAATTAGCAAGTCATATCACTCCTGTGGTCTATTGGTCTCATGTCTTCCTTCTGTTAAGTTTGTTGTATGTATTCATGTACCTCTTTAAGCAAATATCAAACCTGTGTCCATTTATCACTTTCATATCCAACCTGATTTCTATAGTAACTATTTTTATCATTTGAATAGTTTACATGATTGTATTTCGTCCAATGGGCAATAAACATTAAGCATAGTGTTTTATTTATAGTCATAAAAGAGGGTTGTCACTAAAGATCTACTTTATATCAATGTGTATTTTATGGGGTCCATTGAAAACCAAGATATTTAAAAGAGTCAATGTTGTCTTCTTTTATAGAAATCCAGAAAGATGATGATCATTTGCTTGAGCACTTACAATGTGAAAGATGCATTGACATAATGGAATGGTGCTACAAATGTAATACATATTCTCAGCATAAAAATAATTTTCCTCCAAAGGAAACTTATGAGATGTTTGGATTACATGAAAAAAATGTAAAATCAGATTTAATCATTCTGGAATTAAATCAGAACAGAAGCAACAAAATACAGAAGATGAGAAAACTTTTCTCCACAGTGAACAAGAGCAATTTAATACTGAAATGAAATTCCCTGAGTGTGAACCACCAGGTTCATGAAGTCACAGTGCATTCAGCATCAGGAGTCTGATGAAATTGAGAAACCACACACAGGCGATAAATGTGGAACAACCTTCATTGAAGACTCTGTGTTCTATGAACACCAGATTATTGGTATACTAGATAAGACCTACGAATGCAGTCAGTGTGGGCAAATATTCAAGAAAATGTCCAAACTCAATGAACATTATCAAAAAAGTCATGAAGGACAAAAGCTAGGAAAATGCTTGCAATGTGGGAAAAATTTTCACAGTGTATCATACCTCAAGGGACATCAGGAACCTCATGTGGCAGGAATGTCCTATGTATGCAGTGAATGTGGGAAAGGCTTCACTAGGAAGAGTGATCTCACTGCTCATCAGCAAACTCATACTGGAGAGAAACCCCACATATGTGGTGAATATGGAAAAGCCTTTATCAGGAAGACTCTTCTCACTGTTCATCAGCGAACTCATACTGGAGAGAAATCCCATGTATGTGGTGAATATGGCAAAGGCTTTAGCCAGAAGAGTAAATTTACTGTTTATCAGCGAACTCATACTGGTGAGAAATCCTATGTATGTGGTCAATGTGGAAAAACCTTTCTCACGAAGAATGTTCTCACCGTTCATCAGTGAACCCATACTGGAGAGAAACCCCATGTATGTGGTGAATGTGGAAAAGCCTTTATTCGGAAGCATGCTCTCACTGTTCATCAGCGAACTCATACTGGAGAGAAACCCCATGTGTGTAGTCAATGTGGAAAAGCTTTTATCAGAAAGAGTAAACTTACTGTTCATCAGCGAACTCATACTGGAGAAAACCCCCATGTATGTGGTGAATGTGGAAAAGGCTTTATCCAGAAGACTGCTCTCACTATTAATCAGCAAACTCATAGTGGAGAGAAACCACATAAATGTAGTGAATGTGGCAAAAGCTTCATTCGTAAAGGAAATCTCAAAACTCATATAAAAATTCACAGGAGTAAAACCCTATATATGTGGCAAAGGCTTTATCCAGAAGATTTCTCTCACTGTTCATCAGCTAATTCACACTCGGGCGAAACCCCATGTATGTCATGAATGTGGAAAAGCCTTTATCTGGATGGCTTCTCATACTGTTCATCAGTGAACTCATACTGGAGAGAAACCCCATATATGTGATGAATGTGGAAAAGCTTTCAGCCAGACACAATGCCTTACAGCACATCAGAGATTTGACAAAAGGAAAAAAAGCCCTTTGCATGAATTAAATGTGGAACATCTTCTATGTGGACATCAGATCTCGTTAATCATGAGAAATTTTCAACAAGAAAAACTTTCATTGGAGTTAGTGTAACAAAGCTTTCAAAACAAAGGAAGAGGTGCTGGAGTTTGGCCTGGGCCAAGTGTGTGAACGGACAGTTGTGACTTACCATATGGGTACCCGTGTTCTGTGTTGCTGTCCCTCTACTGACATGGCCCACCATTTTGGCGACAGATGACCTTCCAGACTTCCACAGAGTGCATGTTCTTCCTCAGATGCATGAAGGTTCCCTAGACTATACACGGTAGTCCCTGGAGAAGTGCTGACAAGGTGGGGAAACCACAGCTTCTGAGAGGAAAGCCTCACTGCCTTCATTCCCTTGTCTCTGCTGAAACTGAGTTTGTGTCTGGGCTCACACTGAGTTCCCATCACTGTGTAACTTGCACAGTAATACATGGCCGTGACGTCAGGATTCACAGAGCTCAGTTTTAAATTAACCTGGTTCTGGGATGTATCCCTGGTGATGCTGACTCAGCACTGGAGAGCTAGATTATAGTTTGTGCCCCCCATTCTCCCATATTATCCCAATCCACTCCAGATCCTTTCCTGGAGCCCGGTGGACCCAGGTCACATTATAGCTGGTTAAAGACAATCTAGAGACAGCACAAGTGAGAGATAGGGTCTGTGAGGGCCTCACTAGTCCAGGGCCTGACTCTTGTACCTGCACCTGGGCCTATACAGCTGGGGATAGAGAGAAACCCCACTGAGTTTTCATCTGTAAAAGGAGGCCAAATAGAGTCCACACATAGGCTTGTTAAGTGGAATAATTGAATTATTATACACAAAAAGCTTAGAACGGTGCTTGGCATCTTGCAAATACTATTAGGTGGTTTAGCATAGGGACTGGGTCATCCATTACATATGCTCAGGTTCAAACTTCCGGCCAGGAAGGGGTGGTACACCTAGGTGGGCATTACACCTGGATTGACCCATCTGGGCCAGGTGAATTCAATCCAGCCATTGGGGTTGACCATGACCGTCAACCATGCCTCCCTATGGAGGAATTGAAAAGGCAGGATCTTGACCGCTCCGATGTCTCCCTTCACCCACTTTTCTGTTGTCCGTCCCCCAGAGAGGAGGTCACATGTAGATACTTGTAATCAGTTCCCTCTTTCCAATCCACCCTCCCACAACCCTCTCAGTATCACCACTCACAAATTATCAAGGTTTCTTGAGGGATGGCGGAGCGGGGAGGAAGGGGAGAAATGAGGACTTGATGCCAGGGGCTTAAGTGGAGAGCAAATGTTTTGAGAATAATGAGGGCAATGAATGTACAAATGTGCTTTACACAATTGATGTATATATGGATTGTGATAAGAGTTGTATGAGCCCCTAATAAAACGATTTTTTTAAAAAGAAAAAAAGGCAGGATCCCGGAGCCCACTGAGTGACTTTCTCTCCAGCAGCTTCTAGGTAGGCTGTGCCCCGTGAGGGGCCCCGAGGTGCCTGTGTAAACCTGAAACTTCTTCTCTCAAAAAATCCACTTGGATCACAATCCAGGCTTCGAATTGAATTCTTTCTCGCGCGATGCCAAGGCCTGAGGTATATCTCTCCCAGGAGAGATCTAACAATAGTATCTCTTATTATAGCATTAGGAGCCCAGGTGGTGTAGTGGACTGTGCATTAAGCTGCTAATCGCAAGGTCGGGGGTTTGAACTGACGAGCCCGTCCGTGGGAGAAATATGAGGTTGTCTATTTCTGTAAGGCAGTGGTTCTCAACCTTCATAATGCCCCCACCCTTTAATACAGTTCATGTTGTGGTCACCTGCAACCATAAAATTATTTTCATTGCTACTTCATAACTGTAATTTTGCTATTGTTATGAAATGGTTGACCCCTGTGAAAGGGTTATTTGATCCCCAGAGGGGTCGCGACCCCCAGGTTGAGAACCGCTACTGTAAGGATTTAAAGTCTCAAAACCCCAAAGGGGCAGTTCTTTGTCCTATTGGGCCGGTATGAGTGGGAGTCAATAAAATGGTAGTTAGGTTTTTTTCTGCATCAGTATCAGATTCTGGTGGCAATCTTAGTCATCACGCATTGTGGTCTGGTTTGAACTCTGGTAGATCTGTGGGAAATGACTGCCCTGGTTTGAGGTGAGGGCCACGGTGCTTCAGTGGTAGATCTCTCATCGTCTTTCACCGGGAAGACCCGGGTTCGATTTGCAGCCAATGTGCCCCAGACTGTCAGTGAAAGTTTGTGTGTTGCTATGACACTGAGCAGGCTTCAGGGATGTTTCCAGACTGAAATAGAATAAGGACGAAAGACCTGATTATCTCCATCCACACATCGACCTATGGCCCTCCACGGTTGGCTTCCCTTCCCAGCCCTGGTGATAGCACAGACTGGCATAGTTTGCTCCGCTTCCCATGAGGTGTCCATGAGAGGCTGACTCGACAACCACGGTCAAGATCAACAGCTTGAACTCCTTTCTGGGTCTACAGAAACAAGAACAACCTTCTGAAAGGAGGTCGCATTGCTATTTGGGACTGGGAGAATGCCTTTGTGACAAGGATTGTGCTCTGGATCCCAAAGGCGACTTTTAAACACAGCCACATAGCAACTCCGGAAATTGCCATAGTAGAAGCCAGGTTTAAAAAAAAAAAAGTTCTACTGGCTTGCTCAAAGGAGGCCAGAGTTGGATGGGGGTGGGGTGGGGTGGGAGACTCCTCTAAAAATGAACAAATTTGTTTGCTTACATATTTGTCATGTCTTTTGGGCCTGAAAGAAAGGGGGGGAAAAGCAGACGAGAGGAGGAAACGGCGACTGACAGTCATCTTGTTGGTATTCCCACAGCATCCCCTCCTTAGGCACTTGCTGCCATCTCATCCAACTCCACTCAGTATATTTTCACCCAGCAATGATGCAGAAATGTCTGTGTACTCCAGTGTTATTGTAGTCGGGCAGCGTTTACGGGTTTGACTTTCAACTCAGCGTGGCAGGACGTCTAGAAGCAATTATAACCAGCACCTGCTCTGTCTGTGCGGTGGGCAGGCAGTGACGGATCCCCAGCTTCCAGAACACTAGTGCCCCCTCCCAGCTCAGGATAATGACGGTGACACTCGGCCTCCTTGTTGTCTGGGGGAGCTCTAGGAGCTCTCCTCTGAAACCTCATATTATTGGCATTTCTTTGAGTGAACACATCAAATTAGTGACTGTAAAGGAAGGTGTAGGAGATGATTATTGGTGACAAGACAAGCCTCAAGCACCTCCAGAGAGCATGTCTCCTAAGTGCAAAGTATGGAGAGGGAGGAAACAATTGACCACAAATGGAACAGGCTCTGAGTCTCGCCACACAATGTATGTGCATGGTCACTGAGGCGCCAACATTATGGCTGGAGGACGGATATGGTTTGTGCAGCCGTGATTGCCATCCAGAACGTACCGTGCTATTGTGAAAAACGATTTTTTTATTCTGAGCAAATCTCTGCTTCCACTTGCTTTAATGCTTCGCCAGAGAGCCAGGGACTCTGGGAGGGGTGGGGACGCACAGGGCTGGGCTGACCTCAGGAACTCATGTGTAAAGGGCTTTTTCTCACTTGGAAGCAGGCTGGGTTCACAGCTGTTCTTTCTGGTAAAACTTGTTTCTGAACCTTGCCACGTCTGAGTCCGAAGAGGGAAATGAAGGTGACAAATGCTGCGAGGAGCCCTGGGCACATCTTGGCTATGGTCCTGCTTAAGTCTGTTTCATTTGAATCCCAGTTTTACCTTTCCTCCTTTCTGGGTTCCGAAGCATCAGATGGGTGCCAAACGCTTCCACGGACAACTAAAGCTGAACAAGGTGCAGGCAGATGAAGAGCAATGGGAGGTTGGTGTTTGGGAGAATGAATACTTGGTCTTCCTAGGCCAGTCCAGCTGGTGGTTAGAGCCCTGTTTCAGATTCCACTGAAATCTCCTAGTGTCCAAGGACCAAGTGGCTCCTAAGTCCAGAATTTCTGTTACATGTCTCACCAAGGAGAAGCTGGGCCAAAATGCATTGAAGAATAAAGCAGGAGCTTGGCTTGTGAATCCACTCTCTGATTCTGAAATTTCAAAGGCTCCGTGCACAGACATTTCAACACTGAAAGCACAGCAGGGAAAATCAAAGACTTGGGCTTCCTCCTTGCCCCTCTTTTAGGGCTTTTATGGTTTTCCAAGGCACCTCCCAGAGCCGAGTGTTGTATAGGTCATGTTTAAAAATGTCGTAGTTCTGAGGGACTTGCTGTTCTGCTTTCTTTTGCAAGGAGACCCGGTTTCTTGTCTTGTGGCCAAACACAGAGCACAGATGTCTGTGGGCCCCCTCCCTTTCCCCTGACCTTTGCTCTCTTCTCTGGATACCCTACTGACCTGTTCTCCCTTACAAGATCTGAACTGCTCACACACTTCGTTAAATTCTCATCCTAGCGAGAAGCATCCGAGCATCTTATTAGAGCCTGTATGAGTTCTGTTCTGGATGCCTATTTGTGTAACTTCAGGTCTCTGGCATGGAAACGTCCCATGCCCACAGACCCACACCGGTAATATAAACTCCAACAGTAGTTTAAGGTTTAAGGTGGTCACAGGGAACACTGGGGCCCGTGTCTCCTGGTGAACCCCTCAGGCTGTCTAAAGGGGCTAGTTCCATCTCAATGTAGCCATGCAGGAATGTAGACCGGTTAGGTAGCAAGACAAGGGGTTGTTCCTCTCCGTGCTTAGGGGGCCCCCTACGGGAGGTTGGAAGCCAATGCGGGCTAAGCCCACCGCCCCTTCCCTTCAGCTGCTTCTCTGCCTTCCACTCAGCAGGGCTGAGTGTGCAGTGTCATGAGGGTGCCCGTGTTCAGTTTAGTGTAACGCCGGAACCTTCTTCTCTCATGTATATAAACCCACTCGGATTACCACCCAGGCTTTGGTGTGAATTTCTTTCCAGTGTGTAGCCAAGGACCGAGACATTTCCCACCTGAGAAACCTAACAGTCCCAGACTTACAATAAACCCATATTTGTATTTATAAGGCAAGAGGTGACCAGGTCTAGACAATAATGGTGAAGAGGGCCCTGGGTTTGAGAAAGATTCTGAAGTAGAATCCATAACCCTTAGAAATGTATTGGCCTTAGGGGAGGGGCAAAGAGGGCTGGATTGAGAAAGTCTCTGGCATCCAGTTCTGACTTGACTTCTGGATCCTGAATCCTTCAGGGCCATGACCTTGCCCTCCAGCCAGACCTTCCAATAGCCATCTTCTCAGAGCCTTGTTAAGTTCTCATAATACATTACACCTGCCATCCTGTGAGCAGCTACCAAACCCAGGCACTTTTTTCAAAGACAAGCTCGCTCTCTCTACCCCTAAGAGCAGGTAGTTTGGGGATGATGGATATGAGATACCACAGAAGGCAAATCTGTTATCTTCCATGGTGCACAGAACATGCTGTCACAACCAGGACTCGTGACAATCCCTCAGTTTCCTAAATTGCTTCACTGCTACTTTTAATTAAGCCTCATTAGATTGTCATATCTTGATAAGAGGGATGACCCTGAACTAGATGCATAAATTAAAGCTATCCTCATCCTGTGCTTTTATATGAATGTGTTAATTATTTTTGTGATTAGGGAGAATAATGGAGGGATGGAGCAATACCAAACGGAGTTTGACAAAGTGTTGGTGTTTGCTGCGGCAAACGTGGTGCGTGTCAGATACAATCCGTCACCCAGTGAGTCTGCAATTAACACCAAGGGACAAAGGTAGGATTCCCTGTAATAAATAACCTTCCTCCCAGATGCTAATGGAGACCCAGCAGGACCCACTGTTGTGTTGTCGCAGTTGTACACGGGCCCTTAGAGGAGACAGAGCTGGTGTTTGAAACGAGTCTTGTTTGCCCCCAGTTGGCTCACACATTTGTTTTTTAAATGGCATAATCACTAACATTTAAACACAGGGTGATGTCACGTAACAATCTGCAGCTTCTGAGAAATGGAGAGGCCCGACTTTGCTGGTTGACAGTGCAGAGGGACTGGGGGAGCAGTCAGATATGGTGATCAGAGTTTGGAATCCTTGCTTTCCAAGTACATGTGTCAAGGAGTTCAAGGGTTCAGAAATTGAGGAGGGAAGTTCCAGAAGACAAGTTTGTGTGGTCGATAATAAACCAATATAGGGGTTGAGATTTCAATCTGTTGGCTATTTATTTTGTGCTTGGTAGCCAACCAGCCCAGAATTCCTGACCTCACCGACCTGTGAAACAAGGACCATTCCAGAATGAAATAGAAGCAAGCACGGAAGCGAGGGCATCCATTACCCCGAATGCATAGGGGTCAGGAACTAAGTGCTTTCTGTAGAACAGCTCCAGAAGGCAGACCTTTGGCTGGAAAACCTGTTAGGGAGCTAGCATAGGGACTGGCAGGCCTATTACACATGCTCAGAGGTCCGAGCTACCGGCTCATGAAGCAGTGGCTCACTGCATGCTCAGCAGTTCAGGTTTCCAGCCAGGAGGGGGAGCTATGCCTGGGTGGGGCTGTACCTGCATTGGCTCACCTAGGCCAGGTGAATTCAATTCAACAATTCAGCCAATGGGGTCGACCCACGTCATCGACCACGCCTCCCTAACCGCTCATAAAACTCACGGGGATCCCAAACCAGGCCTCGGCGTGAGCTGTTTCTCGCGTGGAGCCATGGACCGAGGCACACCTGTCCCCGGAGAGGTCGAAAAGAAGCGGTGCTGTGTTATTTGGAGCTATGAGGTAAGCCGGCCCCAGGAGTGGGCCCTCCCATGTTGGTCTCACGGATTGGGGGCCCCTCTGGGCTCCTTTTACCTCACCACCCTCGGGAGAATTGTTGGGTTGAATTCACGGTGTTCGTCTTTGCGCCGTTTCTTGCTGGTGTCCGTCTTTGCGTCGTTTCTTGCTGGTGTCCGTCTTTGCGCCGTTTCTTGCTGGTGTGCGGGACTTGACGTGCCTGCTTTCCCAGGAACTCGCCTGCCTTCCCGGGCTGCATTTGTGAGGGGGCTGGGACGCTGCTGCCTGGAGGCTGGGAGGATTTTGACTCCAAAAGCCTTCTCGAGGCTCAGTGTATAAGGTTTATTTGGACGTGAAAACAGAATCAAAGATGCAATTAACAAAGTTTTAGAAGCAGGCTTTATTGAGAAGCTTGCGGGCAGGTTCAGCAACTCAGGGTATTGAGTTATTGAAGCCGCGCAGGGGGAAAAAATCCTGGCAGCGTTTTTATGCCCACTGCTGGCAGGCACAGCTGGGGAGGATCAAAGCTGGGGAGGATCTGCGCACACAGGTGCTTCAGAAGGGAGAAGGTCGTTAATCTTACCTATATGTCAGGGACGCGTGGAGTGACCATATCTTCAGAAAACATTCTGGCTTTGTGACGAGCTGGTTCCAGGAATTTGGGGTTGAGCTGGGGAGGGGAGGTCGGTTAGGGGTCAGCCTTGAGAGCTAAGATGGAGGTGCAGGACTCAAAATGGAGTCTGTTGTGCCAAGACTGGGAAACAGTGTTGTGCCGCGGCTCCGGCAAGCAGCAGGCCTGGGGGTGCCTGCGTCCACCCTGTTGGTTTGGGCAGGACTCTGGCTGGGTGGCCGGCTCCAGGCTGGCTTTCGGCTAGGCCGCAACCTGGGGCCTCCATTTTCCCAGCCACGTGACGCCACTCACAGGCAGAATGGCACCACCTGTGTCTGTTGTAGCTACACTCCATTCCCAGATAGCAAACCGCCCAGACTGCCGGAAAGTTCAGCAGAACAAGTTTCATTTCCTGCTCAGGGACCAGACCATCAGCTCTCTTGAGGGGAGACTGAGCGGCCCCCCAGTCTAATTTTCCAAAGGTTTTTATACTTTTGCAATGTGCAGGTGTGCAAGCAGGCAGAGCTCAGAAGCGGGGTATTGTGGTTAGCCATTCTTAGTTGAACCAAAACTGCTCTGGTCGTTCTCGCAAGCCTTCTGAACATCCATTTCCTTCTGTACGTTCCCTTGGGCTATGTCTGCACAGCCTAACTCCCCAGTATCAGCTAGTTCATTGGCAGTTCATAGCTAGTTTATTTACCATTCATAATGGCTTCTGAAAGCTCAAAATGACTTCTCTTGTCCAGGCTACTTAAGCTTTGCCCAGAGCTGCTATATACTCTCCTGTTCTTAGCCAAGTTCAAATCATTGAATCTTCGGTAGCCAGCCCAGTGTATGGTGGGCTCAGCACTAAGAGTTTTGTGGCTTGTACTTTCTGTGTAAGGAATGCCACTAGCTTATTGGTTATTACTGGGCCAAATGTGAGGCTTAGCAGGAGGAGGATTAGGGGCCGGCTAGGGCCGTTCATAGGGTAGTTAGCCAGGCTGACCAATTAAGTAGCTTTTCAAACCAATTGGTTCCTCCATTTCTTTTCTTGACTCTTTGTTCTAATCCTTTCCTAACCAGGGCTCATCTATCTTTATTGATTCCCGAATGCTTTGCATAGAATTAGTTTCTCCCAATGCTGTGCACAGCATTCCTTGTTTCCAAAAGAGCAAGTTAAGCCCTCGGTGGGTTTACAACACAACTGCTACAAGGGAGTCTAGGGATCATTCTAAATGGGAGACAGTTTTTTTTTAATCCCTGTAGATCTAAAGCAATTTGCTGACTAAGAGTCTGATAGTTTAAGTTTCCTTGTATTAAAGCAACTGACCCGACTGCAGCTAATCCCATAATCCCAAGCCCTGTTACCAGTGGGACCAATACTAGGGCTCTTTGAACTCATCCGGCAATTCCAAAGTTATCCCTACACCTCCTTCACCAGAACACAGGTACACTTGAGGAGTAACATGCACTAGCACACAAATACCCGGGGAAAAGAGACAGGGTGTTCATCCTGTGGAACAAGTAAAGCAAGTACTCATTGGAGCAGATAACAAATTAGGATCAACATTTGGTTCAATGGGAACAGCTTGAAGGCAAAAATCTCGATATCTTGATATATTAAAGGGATACTTAGATGAATAAAAACACAGTCTTGCCCTTGCAAATCTTTTAAAGTGAGCTTAGACTTGAGTCCATACTAACATCACCTATAGACTGCTGCTTCGTGTAATCCTTTTTACTAACATTTCTAATTGGATTACACTCTGTACCAATAGTGCTATTTGTACCTGTGCCTACATAGTAAGGGGAAGCAGCGTTCAGACAAAGCCAACAATCAGCTGTGAGGTGAGGATTTGAGTTCATAAATTGGAATACAGCATCCCGAGAATCAAACACAGAACCTTGAGGTGGCTCCTGAATGAGAAGGGCCCTGTGAGTTGGGCTGGCAGTGAACGGGAAAGTTACTGGAGAGTCTGGAGGGTGCGGCAAAGGAATCTTAATGACACCAGCTGTGGCTCTTCAGGATTTATCCCGAGGTTTGGGCCTTTGTACGGATGGCAGGTTGCCATATTTTACTTTGCTGGATAGAAAAGGTTGTCCCGGGATCTCTATCATTTACATAATGTTGAATTCCCCATGTTTTCCCGGTGAACCCAATAACGCTTGAATCCAATTCTTATTGGGTTATATTTGGAAACCATACACGTAGTGGGATCAAACCCTTCCGACTTGAGTCTCATTCTTGTAAAAATAATAGGGTCATCTTTAACAAGTTTCCACCCTGAAAATGATGGTTTCACAACCCCAAGCTGCGCAATGGTAATGTCCCTCCCCTTGGCAGTTAGGGAGTCCATGAGCCGGGCATATATAGACATGGTTTGTTTGGAGCCTGCTTTCTATAGAGGGTATTCCGCACCCATAGGACGGGATTCGAGTATAGGTCCCATTGTGCCCTTTACCTTTAAAGGATCCAGAATGCCAATTCTTTCATAGCAAATCAAACAAATCAAAATGAAAACAGGGGGTCATACCCAGTATAAGAGGTTACATATTCACTGCTGGAGGTTAGAATAGCAGTCCACAGATGTGTTTGTGCTTGGGGGAAACACTGGGTGTTGTCAGCAATACTCAGAGAAAAACAATTAAGTTCTGTAAAGCCTTAATTTTGAGGGATTTTCCGGCTTTCTCGGTGTCCATCTTTCCAGGATATGCTCAGGGAGGGTTTTTTTTTTTACTTATGACTGAGGAATCCACGGCCCCCTCCCCACTATTTTAACAGCAGTTGGTGTTGTAAGTATCACTTGGTATGGGCCAGTCCACCTAGGTTCTAAGGTGTCAGGTTGGTGCTTCTTTACCCATGTCCAGTTTCCTGGTTGCACGTTGTTGGCTGCCTGTTCCCTTTCCCTTGGTTAGGCCCAAAATGAAGGTGTCAGAGCAGATGACTTGTCTCTCACCTGTTGCACAGCCTGCAGGCACTCGATGAGGGAATGATTAGTGACTTCCATTATTTCTACTTCTTTCAATCTTGGGAGGATTTGGGGAAGGTCTGCCAAACATAAATTCAAATGGGGACATGCTTTTCACATAGGGAGTGCATCAGACTTGAAGTAGGGCAAAAGGTAAAGTAAGGATCAACCTAGTTCTCGCCAGGTCCTAAATGCAACTTAACGAACAATTCATTTAGGGTTCTGTTTATTTTTTTCTACTTGCCCTGAAGAGCTTCCAGTTATTATTTAGAAGCATTGCTAAGACTTTAGTAATTTGAGCAATAAATGTTGGCCCATTGTTGGACCCCAACGTGGTGGGAAGGCCAAATCTAGGGACAATTTTAGTTACTAATAATTTACACACAGTGGCAGCAGTTTCCTTCTTGGTTGGGAAGGCTTCCACCCATCCAGAACAGGTGTCTACGAACACCAGCAAATATCGGTAGTCATACTTTCTAAATTTGATATCCATAAAGTCCACCTCCCAGAATTCTCCAGGACTACTACCTCAAGCTCGTGGTTGGGGTTGCTCCTTTTCTTTCTGGGGTTGTTTACCCGAGCATAGTGCAATCAACGGTGGGTGACATCTGCCACCCAGTGTCCAAGCCTGGGTATGTAAAAGTGCCTGAGAAGCAACTGAGACAGTTTAGAGAGGATCCCAAATGCATACCTTCATGTAGTCCTTGAATCAGATCTCTCCCAGAGCTTCTGGCATGAATCTTCTTCCATCAGGATGGAGCAGCCACCCTGGATGCTCCCAGCCTTTTTGGCAGGCCAGCTCTTGGCTTATCTTTAGATCATTTTCTGAGTATGTAGGTTGTGGCTGTAACACTGTGGATGGCATGGTCACAGCCGCTACCTTGGGGATTTGTGGTATAGTCCTGGCATTTGAGATCCACCGGTCCGGGGGACTGGTTAGGAGTGGTTCAACCATAGGTCCCCCTACCACAGCAATATCCTGTCCCAGTGTAAGCTTCCTAGCTTCTATGACTAGGATGGCCGTGGCAGCCACAGCTCGCATGCAGCTCAGCCATCCTGCAGCTACAGAGTCCAGTTTCTTTGAAAGATAGGTCACAGGTCTCTTCCATGGCCATAAGTTCTCAGCACTTCTTGAGCTGTGCCTCTGGCCTCACATAGACAATTGGAAGGGCTTTACTATGTGTAGTAGGGCAAGGGAGGTTGCCCATATGTGCGACTTTTTAAAGGATTCAAACGATTGTTGTTCTACTTCAGTCCATTTAAGTTCTTTTTCCTTTCCCCAGTACTTGCATATAGGGGTTTCGTTGTTTTTGCAAATCCCAAATTCCACAATGGACAGTACCCCACAGTTCCTAGAAACTCTTGCAACTGCTTCTTCGTCTCAGGGACTGGGATTTTGAGGATCGCCTCAGTGCGGCTGGGGGACAAGGTCCGTTTTCCCTCCTCCAGTTCGTAGCCTATGTATACAGTTTTATGGACACACAATTGATCCTTTCTTGCAGATACCCTGTACCCCAATGGGCCAAGGACTATTATCAGGTCCTTGGTAGCCCGTTGGCATTCCTCCAGGGTTTTGGAGGCCAGGAGGAGGTCATCTGCATACTGGAGCAAAGTGGTTTGGGGGTGTTCCTCCTTGTGTCCCTGTAAGTCTTCACTGGGTTGATGTGCAGGGGACACGGGTATGGAGAACCAAGCATCTTTAAGTCCAAAACAGTATAACAAATTCAGTTTGATGGGATAGTACTCAGGAGGATCTCAGGGTTTGGCACGTGGGGTAGCCAGTTTCTATCCTCTCATTTGCCTCTCTGAGATCCTGCACCGGTTGGAAGTCCTCAGTTCCCGGCTTCTGCATGGGCAGCAGGGGAGCATTCCATGTGGACTTGCAGAGGACCCAAATGCCTGTCCTCTTTAGTCTGCAAATGGGAACAGAAATACCCACTTTTTGCTATCCAGGGAGTAGGGTTAGCTTGGCACACCAGTGTAGCTGAGCTCAGAAGTTGTACGACCCCAGGCACCTGAAGTTCAGAAAGGTCTGGCAGGTTGTTCTCTGCCCAAACAAAAGGAATATCTTTTAGTGATTTATCAAGAAGTTCCTTTGAGGAGGTCTCTTCTGCTCCTTGATAAAACACATATCACTCTGACATTGGAGCGGTGAGCAAAACTTTTGGCTTTTCAAGTTCAAGGGTTAAGGTGGTTGTAGCAGATGAGAAAGTAATTATGGCTGCCATTTTTCATAATAAGTCACGATCAATTATGGGAAAGGGGCATTGAGGCATTACCAGGGTGAGCGTGTAACTGTCTCTTGTGCTAAATCTGTTATTCTGGCCGTTGTCCATGGGTGTGCTTGGGTCTGCCCTGGGGCCCCTGTAATGAAAGCCTTTCCTTTTGACAAGGCACATGTAGTCTTTCTGAAACCAAGAAGGTGACCCCTTTGTCCACCTAGAAATTTACTGGCTGGCTCCCTACATGGAGAGTGAGCATGGGCTCTTTGGGGTCAAGTGAAACAGAGCCTGGACACCTTTATTCAGCTTCGAGCACTATTGTCTGTAGCTTCGATTTTTCTAGGCGAGGACTAGGCCCGTTCTCTCTAGTGGTGACTCGTCTGCCTCTCCTGGGCTTTTCAAGGCACTGATTTTTCCAATGTCACTGTTTTGTATAGTAGGTACATGGATACTTCCTCAGGACTAGGCGAGTGAGAAGCGGGGTATTAGGGTTAGCCATTCTTAGTTGAACCAAAACTGCTCTGGTCGTTCTCGCAAGCCTTCTGAACACCCATTTCCTTCATGACATTCCCTTGGGCGACGTCTGCACAGCCTACCTCCCCAATATCAGCTAGTTCATTTACACTTCCTAGCTACTTTATTTTCTTTTCGTGGTGGCTTCTGTCAGCCCCAAATGGCTTCACTCTTGTCAAAGCTGTTTCAGCTTTTCCCAGAGATCCTACACAGTCGCCATTGTAGCCGAGAGGTAACAGGATCTGTGACCATGGCCAAGATGGCACCCACCAGTCCACATGTGGAAGGGCGCTGCCTAGGGAGCTGGGTGAAGAGGCCTGGGAGTTAGCCCTGCCTGGTCCCGGGAGCCCAAAGTTTCCCTTTTCCCCTCCATTCCCTTTGCCTTTCTCCTGGTTTTTCAAACAAGCTGCTCTAGCCCTATAACGCCAAGCACAAAATTGTCATAATTCTTAATGAAAACGTATCTGGTACCCAAATTATAAATGTGACAATTTGGTCACATTTCAAAAACACTGAAAATTTTATGCTTTTAAAATATATTCTGAATGTCATATATATTGATAACTATGAAAGTAAATATTAAAAACCAAACAAAATATTTCCAAAATTTAAAACTTGAGGCGTTATAGGGCTAGTGTTCTTCCAGATTTGGTTTGTTCCTTCTTACAGGCTGCTTTTCCGTGGCCCAGGCTTAGGCCAATGGCGTTCAGAAGCCTAGGCGGAGTCACTGTTATTTAGGCTTTCAGCGATGCTGCTTCAGGAACTTTTGGGGACAGCTCTTACTTAATACACAGCTCCTCTGCCATGATGTTCCAGCCAGAAATTCCAATTTCCCTTAAGGTTCCCTGAGCTGCCACGTGTCCCTTCCCTTGCGAGATTTGAGCATCAGCCCCGCCAGCAGGCGTCTTGGAGGGCCTTGGGGCCATCCCAAGCAGTGGTCCTCCTAGCCTGTTGTCCAGAAAAATGGTTGGACCTAAAGGTCGCCCTCGGCGACTAGTCCTTGACCCCTTCCCTCGGGCTGAGGCATGGGATTCAGGGCAACCCAGGGGTGTGCTCTCAAGTGGGGGTTATTGACTTGGAGGCAGCAAGCTGTCAATCGCCTCCTTGTTTTGTGCTTTCTAGATGGGACTTAGCAGCTTGATGCTCAGGAATTGCCCCCTTGCATGAATCGTGTCCAATTGGGATAGAGTTGATACAGAGAGGCTGGGCAAACAAAAGCTGATAGATTCACTTTGCAACTCTATTTGGCCACAGTATGGTTTTGAGAAAGGAGAATGGTGGGCAGAGAAGGGTACGCTTTCCCTTCCAACCGTGATTCACCGGGAACAGTTCTGTAGAGTGCCGGGAAAGTGGGCGGAGATGCCAGAACTTAGAGCATTTCTCCTCTCGAGGAGCAGTAGGAGACCTTCATCCCCAGTGCACCCAGGAACCCCTAAGGCTGGCGTCCTCAAACTGTGGTCCATGGGGCACATGTGGCGCAATGCCATTTATCCCACCCTCGGGGTGTTTTTGCTGCCACTGCCTGTCCTGCTTAGCAGCCGACTCGTGCAGTGTGCATAGGAATTTGTCCATAGGTTTTTTGAAAACCATAGTCTGGCCCTCCAACGGTCGGAGAGACAATGAACTGGCCCGCTGTGTAAACAATTTGAGGACTCCTGCCCTAAGGGATCCTGGACTTCAGGTCACTATTGTCCCACCCCTGAATCCTCCCTGAACATTCTACCCCTAGTAGAGGCACCAGGGGCATTTGGTCCCCGGGTAACTTACAAGCGTTTTACTCAAATGGAACCCGAGAAAATTAAAAATGACACAGGCAGTTACTCTACTTTTGATCCCTGTTGAATCCGCCTGTAGCATCCCAATATTACAATTTAACCCTATAACACCGAGCATGACCTTTCCCTAACATTTAATCAAATGAATATAAATGTATATATATTGATAACTATGAAAGTAATGAATCAAAACGAAATTTTTTTTGCCCAAAAATTTAAAAGTGAGGCGTTATAGGGTTAAAAAGAAGGATGGTTCTTATCAGAGGGGCCAATGCCTTAGGATCATAAGTGAAGCGGTGATCCCACTGCACCCAGTAGTGCCCAAACCCTGGACCCCGCTAGGGGAAATTGTGAATGCTTTTACCCCTGTGCCGGTACTTAGAATGAACAAACACACACGCCTGATAATCCTAAGATTTTTTACTTACTTCCTGTGATACTCACCTACTCTCAAGGGCACTCCCACCTCACAATCCTAGCCTTGTCTCAGTTAAACTGTTCACCCTTTTGTGCGTTTGTTGGTTTTTCCAGAAATTCTCAAGTTACCAAAGCCCCGAATCCAATTGTGCGAACTCCAGGACCACCATCTCCTGGACCACTTCAACCTTATCCAATCTAGCGCTGAATGGACAACCCCTCCCAGCAGAGCAGGAAGGGTGTGGACCCAAAGCCCCACCTCGCCCCTTTTGCCAGCAGGAAGTAGCTAGAGATGTCGTCGCCCAGTACCCCAAAGATTTGGGTCCACATCTCTTCAGGGTGGAAATGTTAGGTAGCTAGCATAGGGACTGGGGTGTCCATTACACATGCTCAGATGGCCCAGTTAGCGGCCCAGGAAGGAGTGGCACACTGTGCTTGCTGAAAGGTCCAGGTTTCCGGCCAGGAAGGGCAGGTCCACCTGGGTGGGCGCTGCACCTGCATCGACCCACCTAGGCCAAGTATATACAATTCAGCCACTAGGATCGACCAGGGTTGCCCACCACACCTCCCTAACGCTCCTAAACCTCCCTTGGATCACAAACCAGGCTTTGGCGTGAATTCTTTCTCACGCAGAACCAAGGACCGAGGGATATCTGTCCACAGAGACATCTGACCAACCCAGGGAAGCTCTTTGGAGGCAGCAGGAGTGGACGTGAGTGGCTGGTGGATACTGTTCAGATGCATGGCTTTCTGCTTGGAAGGGTTTTTAGTCTTGGCTGACAGGATCAGAGGAGGTAGTATGTCTGGATCACATAGTATCCATGTCCACAAATGAGCTGCCCATTCCAAAGTCCTGACAGTGCTTTTGGAAAACACTGTGCTTTGGAATGTCACTCCTTGCAGAAGGCAGTGGGAGGGGCTGGGACCCAGGTATGCTGCCCCTTGCTCCCAGTTGCCGGTTTCTGGATCCTGATTTTATCTCTCACAGGATCAGTTAGTGTGCTTGTTGTCTGCCTCAAGGTTTGTTCACCGAGGTCCTCCAGCTAGGTGGTGGTGTGTGTGCATGAGCAGAGGCTTCCTGCCAAACCCCCATGAGTTGAAGAGATCCCCTGGTGTGGGCTCCGTGAATGAGGTGCCCCAGACAGCAGGAATACACAAGAGGGTGGGCCCTGCAGGAACCGGAGGGCCATTCCCCCTGTGGAATGACCTCAGAGCCCCGCCTCTCTCACTGTCCAGCTGCCGGGGCTGTGGACCCTAAGCTTCATGCCCCACACAGCAATAGACACAGGTGAGGCGACTGCAGCACCTGCTTTTGCTGGTCTAATCCAGCCTGAGATCATCCTAGCATCAACCCTCTGCCAGGGTCTTTTTTTTCTCTCCTTTTATAGGGGCTCATACAACAATAACCACAATACGTGCAAACATAACTGATATAAGGCACATTTGTACATTCACTGCCCTCATTATTCTCAAAATATCTTCTCTCCACCCAAGCCTCTGGCCTCAGCTCCTCATTCCCCCCACCCCCATTCTCACTACCCCTCCTCATCAATCCTTCAGTATTTACTAATTATTATTTTGTCATATCTTGCACTGTCTGATGTCCCCCTTCACCCCCTTTTCTTTTGAGGTTTTATGTAGATCCTTGTCATCGGTTCCCTGGTGCCAGCCTACCCTCCCTCCACCCTCCCAGAATCCCCATTCATAACACTGGTCCTAAAGGGCTCATCCACCTTGAATTCCCTGTGTGTCTAGTTCCTATCTGTCCCAGTGTACATTCTCTGGTGTAGTCAGATTTGTAAGTTATAATTGGGATCTTGATAGTGAGGGGAGAGGAAGCATTGAGGAGCTAGAGGAAATTGTGGTTCACCCTGACTGTCTAGTACCCTGTGTAGGCATGTCTCTTCCCCAAGACCTTACTTAAGGGAATGTCCAGTGTACTGCAAATGGGCTTTGGCTCTCTACCCAGCATTCCCTGCTCATTCGCAATGAGATTTTTTTGTGCTGATGATGCCTGATCCCTTTGACACCTCGTGATCGCACAGGCTGGTATGCTTATTCCATGTGGGCTCTGTTGTTTCTGAGCTACATGGCCGCTTGCTTACCCTTCAGGCCTTTAAGACCTCAGACGCCATATCTTTTGATAGCAGGGCACCATCAGCTTTCTTGACCACATTTGCTTATGCAACCGCTTAGACATCAGGGAACGTGTCGGGAAGGTGAGCATCATAGAATGCCAATGTAATAGAACAAGGTATCCTTGCAATGAGAGAGTCCTTGAGTGGAGGCCCAAAGGCCATCTGCTACCTTAATAGGAAACCTATAAAGATATGGACATAGGTGTATTTCCCCATGCTCACAGATAAATATATTTACATCTGTGCGTGCCTTTCTTTAGACCTCTATAACTGGCCCGTGCTTCCTAGGTCGCTCTGCTATTCCCTTTCATTTCCCTCTTGTGCCCACTGCCATGCTCAGTCTTCATTTGGGTTTCAGTAAATCCTCTTGGTTCCTTCACCCTTGATCACGCCCTACCAGGATTCCTACATCGCCCTCACCACGGATTTGCATCCACTTGTTGTTCCCTTGTCTCTGGGTTTCTTGACATCACTCCCTTTCCCCCCAACTCCCTCTTTCCCGTGGCCCTCCCGCGAAGCATTTGTCCCCTTTTGCTCTCGTGCAGATTGTGCATCCAGCATCTCTTTTAAGACATACAGTAGAGGTAATCACATGCACAAACACAAGACAGAGCGAAAGCAAGCACCAAAAGATAGAAAACAGTCAAAATCCAATGACCATCAAAGAAAACACAACTCCTCAAGAAAGGAAAGCTCGTAGTTAGTTCACGGACTGTTTGTTTGCCCTTAGCAGTGTTTTCCAGTCCAGTCTGTGCGGGCACCAAGTCCTGCCCCCAAAGTCCTCCTTTGGCATTCCCTGGGGACCTTGTTGCTCCACTTCCTTGCTCTTCTGCTGCACCCCCTTAGTGCTATGCCTTGGTGTGGCGGGATCCGTTCCCGCACTGTGTCTCCAGTGTTGTCCCTTCTAGGGCTATGGGTCTTTGAGGGACGTCGTGTCTCATCTTGGGCTGGCCATGTGGTCTTCTGTGTGGACTGTCTTCTCTGAGTGGGAACATCATCCTCAAGGCCTCGTGGGCCAGGATGCGCTCCATTCTCCCCTCCTACCCCTTCGTCTGCTCCGTATTCTCCATCAGATATGTCCCTCTCCCAGAGCTGCAGTTATAGTGCCATCCTATGAAAAAACATATTTGGGTGTGGGAGAGGGGCATGGGTGTGGGGAGGATCTGCTCAGATCTTTCGAGGGTCCAGGAGAGGGTGACTGCTCAGCTGGGCACAGGCATATGGGGCTCTGAGCTCTGGCTCCAGACACTGGTTGGGAATGTGGCTTTGTTGTTAACCAGTTGTGTTCCATTTGGTCAGTACCTGTGTCTTTTTGAGTGAGTTTTCTCATCTGGAAAGTAAAGGTATTCCAGGGTCTAGTGTCCCATGTCACTAAGTGATCAAGAGGGGTTAACCCGAACCTGATTCAAACCATGTGGACATGTCAGGCGCATTCTAGATCTGGGGTGGCGATTCAGAGTCCAGGACAATGATAATGTCCAAGAGGTGATATAGGTGGCTTCGTATTGATACGGGAAGCCCACTGTGGAGGTTTTGTCCTTCCGCTGATGGCCACTTCAACTCCTGCTAAAAGAGTTTCACTGGCTCAACAGCCGAACCGGGAGCCAGTGACATGAAAACCATGTGGCTAACTGGGACATAGGGCAGAGAGACATTTTTTACCTTGATGGCTTGGGAAGCCCCCCAATCTCCATGCAAACCTTCTGGTGTGAGTACTTTGGAAGCAATCATAGGCTGACAGTAATTCCGATCTTTCCTTTGACAATGTGTCCGTTCTCTTTTTTGAACCTGAGAAGATGGCCCCTGTGTCCTCCAAGACATTTCCTGGCTGGCCCCCAACTTGGACAGTTAGCACGGGATCCTGGGGGCCAGTGAAACAGAGCCCTGAGACATTCCTTCAGCTTCCTCAAGCGTTATTGTCTCTCACTTGGGTTTTTCTAGGCGAGGACGAGGCCCGTCCTCTCTAGTGGAGGTTTGTCCATCTCTCCTGGAGTTTTCAATGCAATGTTTTTTCCAATGTCTGTCTCTTCTGTAGTAGGCACCTGGATCCTTCCTTCCTCAGGGCTTGGCGGTGCCACAGGTCAGTCTCTCCGTGAGTGGGCCATGATCTCTTTTTCTGGGTCTCTGTTGTGTCTCATGGCAATTCCTAGTATTTTAGCTATTTCTTTGTCTCTGTCGTGGTAGGGTCATCTGTGTTGTGATACACCCAATAAGACACTTCTACCAAATCACGAAGATTGTTCCCTTCAAATGCTTCCCATTTCTTTTTCATGTCTGAGGCAGGCTGAGTAATAAAGGCAATACTTATTTCCCTCTTGTTCTCAGGGGCCTCTGGGTCCTTTGGGGTACAAAGAACGCAGGCTTCCATCAGCCACTCTAAAAAGGCAGGCAGGCAGGCAGGCAGACATTCGCTTGTAGGCGCCTGAAAATTCTCACTGACCTTAGATAAATGCATAGGTTTCCTAGTTGTCCTGCGGAGGCCCTGCAAGAGAGACTGGTGATACCTGGCTAAGCCCTCGGGGCCTTACTGGGAGTTTGGGTCCCACATTATTCGTGGAGTGGTAAAAAGAGTTTCTCTCCACTGGGGAGTGCCCGCTGGCTGACCATCAGTTCTATTGACTGCTTTCTGGGCCTCTCTCTGGAAGGGCTCGCATTCCTCTGCTGTGAACAGCACCTGCAGAAGTGGCTGGCACTTGTCTGAGGTGGGCTGATGCATGTGGAAAAGCTAGTCTAGCAAAGAAATCAGACCTTGTGGTTTCTCAGACAGGGGGTTTTGTTTATTCCAATTATGCAATCCTGGGGGGAAAAATGGGACATAGACCCAAAGAGGGACTCTTGGGTTTTCCCCAGGTGTTTGGGCTGCTTGGCTTAAGCAGAGAATGCTGCTGACCAGTGATCCTTCTTGGGGGATGGAGAGGATATGCCAACCCTAGTGCACGTGTTGCGGGGTGACTTTAAAAGAAGTGGTATTTCTCTTCCTTTTGCCCCCATGAACTGATAGGCAGGCAGCGGTCACAATGGGTCTTAAGCCAGCTCTCCCGCTCTTGAGTTGTCCTGCAAAGTGGGATAAAGAGGACGGGGATGGGGAGGGGAGGGACGGCCTCCACTTTGGTGGCTTTAGGAATTTGGACCGGTTGTCTTTCCTGGTCATGCTATGTTTCGTGAAATCTTGGAGAAAAGAACCCATTCTGTTGGGGGAGGGAGTAAGTCTTTTATATATGCTGGCTTACTAGTGGCCCTGTAAAGTCACACATCAATTTTATCTAACCCTAACCCTCACCCTCACCCTCACCCTCACCCTCACCCTCACCCTCACCCTCACCCTCACCCTCACCCTCCTCACCTTCCTCACCCTCCTCACCCTCCTCCCCCTCCTCAACCTCCTCCCCCTCCTCCCCTTCCTCCCCCTCCTCCCCTTCCTCCCCTTCTTCCCCCTCCTCACCCTCACCCCCCTCACCCCCCTCCTCCCCCTCCTCACCCTCACCCCCCTCCTCACCCTCACCCCCCTCACCCCCCTCACCCCCCTCACCCCCCATACCCCCCATACCCCCCTTACCCTCCTCACCCTCCTCCCCCTCCTCCCCCTCCTCACCCTCCTCCCCCTACTCACCCTCACCCCCCTCACCCTCCTCACCCCCCACACCCCTCTCACCCCCCTCACCCTCACCCCCCTCACCCCCCTTACCCCCCTCACCCCCCTCACCCTCACCCCCTCACCCTCACCCCCCTAACCCCCTCACCCTAACCCCCCTAACCACCCTCACCCTCACCCCCCTAACCACCCTCACCCTAACCCCCCTAACCACCCTCACCCTAACCCCCCTAACCACCCTCACCCTAACCCCCCTAACCACCCTCACCCTAACGACCCTCACCCTAACCACCCTCACCGTAACGACCCTCACCCTAACCACCCTCACCCTAACCACCCTCACCCTAACCACCCTCACCCTAACGACCCTCACCCTAACGACCCTCACCCTAACCACCCTCACCCTAACCACCCTCACCCTAACCACCCTCACCCTAACCACCCTCACCCTAACCACCCTCACCCTAACCAGCCTCACCCTAACCACCCTCACCCTAACGACCCTCACCCTAACCACCCTCACCCTAACCACCCTCACCCTAACCACCCTCACCCTAACCACCCTCACTCTAACCACCCTCACCCTAACCACTCTCACCCTAACCCTAACCCTAACCCTAACCCTAACCCTAACCCTAACCCTAACCACCCTAACCACCCTAACCCTGACCCTGACCCTAACCCTAACCACCCTAACCACCCTAACCACCCTAACCCTGACCCTAACCCTGACCCTAACCCTGACCCTAACCCTAACCACCCTAACCCTAACCCTAACCCTGACCCTAACCCTAACCCTAACCACCCTAACCCTAACCCTCACCCTCACCCTCACCCTCACCCTGAACCTCACCCTCACCCTTCAGAAGACCCCACCACAAAGCCAGCCTTTGGTGGTGGTGGTGGTGATGAGCCATTTTCAGTATATAATGTCTGGCTCTACATTTTGCCAGACCTGTTAGATTGACTAAGTGCCCTTGTGGCATAGTGGTTACAAGTTGAGCTGACATCCCAAAGGCCAGTAATTTGATACCACCATCAGCCCTGTGGCAGAAACCTGGTGCTTTCTGCTTCCATGGAGTTAGTCTTGCAGAGTCACAGGGACAGAGCTACCCTGTACCATAGGATCCTGTTCAACAGGGTCCCTCACTATGAGCTAGTATTGACTTGATGGCCATGAGTTTAAGGGCCATTTTGGCTTCCTTTTCAAAGGAACCTCATTCAGTGAACTGACTCTTTCTGGTCAATCCTTTCCTCTGACTCTGGTCTGAATGTAGCACCTCACCTGGGGAGTGAAGAGGTCTGAAGCTTGGAGCTGCCTCCCAATGAAAGAAAGTAAACCATGATAGTTCATAAAGGCACTTGTGCAAATTGTAAACCACCAACCTTGGCTTAATTCATTTTTTAATTGGATAGAAATACTCTAATTATGTTGATTACAAATAAACCAAACATATATATGTGGATACACACACACACACAAATACACACACACACACAAGACGGATGTTTAGGGGCGTCTACTCAGGTCTGTCAGAGAGATTTGTCCCAGGTCTGGGCATAGGAGTCAGTCTTCTTGCATTTCAGTGTCTGGCTCTGTACCTGACCTTAAGCCCCATGACCTTGATCAGATTGCTTAACATCTCTGAGCCCTTTTGGCAACACCGTGTATCAGGGCTGAGAAGGGGCACTGGGTAAGCCCTGACACATGATGGTGGAGGGACTCAGCCAAAATAAAGCATACAAGGGTAATGACCATGGCATTCTCTCCAGTGTGGGCCTCAGAGCAGCTCTGGTTCTAGAAAATCCCACAGAAATAATTTTACCTACCTGGGCCTTCAGCCCTCACGCCAAACTTAACACGTTTCTAATCCACACAATGTTTACAGCTTTGGGTTCTCATCCCTATCCTTCTTCCAAGAGACCAAGGAGTGTTTGAGCAATATCCAGGCCACATGACCATCTTTCTCAGTTCTTAACTCACCTTTTCCTCTCTCAAGCACAACTTTAATGTTTCCATGAGTGTCCGTGGCTATGATAAAGAATACGTGTTATGTGAGGTAATCAGGGCCTGCGTCTTCCATAAACCAGTTGCCAAAGACTCTTTACAGATAGGTAATGGTAGGCCCATATGTTTTACTTACCTATTGCTGCTTAGTGACTTTCAATCCCACTCGGTGTATTATTTGCTCATAATTTTGTAATTTGAGGAAGGTTTGGCTGGGGCAGCACATCTCCACTCCACGTGGCATTGGCCAAACCAGCTCAAGCAGCGAGACCCGGCAAGATGCGTTTGCTTTGGTTCATAGGTCTAGGGCCTGGGTTCTTGCTGTTGCGTTGGCTCCCCAATTTCCCTCCATGTGATTGTATCATGTGCTTGCCTTTAGCTTCCTCACAGCAGGGTGATTTTCAAGATAGATTTTTTTGTCAGGATAGTTGGGCTGTAGGCCCAGTGACAAAATCCCTTAAAGGGATTAAATTGAATGCACAATTTAATACGTGACTGCCAAATATCCCCCAGAGCACACAAGTTGAAACCACAAGACTTCTCCCTAGGAGAGGTTCCTTGTAGCTTTTGATTGTCTTCTAAGTCCCTTTTCCTTTTCCACAATAATGTCTGGGTTGCTTTATCAATCATCTTCTTTCTTTTTATGTAGCACTATCTCTGGCTGTTTAGTCCAAGCCAATGCAGTTCCTTCCCAAAGTTACTGGGTTTCCCTTGCACTGGATTACATGATGCATTCAATTTTATGAAAGCCATGTCCCCACATCTCTTTGAAATGGGTCCCTCTCTGTTTTAGGCTGCAATTCAGCCTATTTAGGCTGTAGCACAGCCTTCTGGAGACTCTTAGAAAATCTTTTGTGTACACGAGACTGTCTACAAGGCACTGGATTACATTCTTTTGTGATCTTAGTACAGAGCATGAAAGCTATCTTCTTGATCTGATCCAACGCAGAAGCCCTGCTCATGCCATTCCTATTATGGGACATTATTTTTTGGCAAGAAAGACTTGGGGTTGAAAAATAGGTTTTGTTAGGCAGATAGGCAGGAATGAGATGTCCATTGACGCATGCCCAGGAGAACCAAGCATAGAACAAAAGCCTAGGTTTTCCCGCTGGTGGGTACGGATGGGCGTTAAACCTGGATCAGCCCACCTGGGCCAGGTGATTGCAATTCAGCCAATGGGATCGATCTGGGGTCATTCACCATGCCTCCCCCCGGGAATCCTTGAAAAGGCAGGAGCGAGGGGGAGAAAGGAAAAACTGGGGACAGGAACTGGGGAGGGAACTTGAGAAAGAACATGAGACAGGTGTTTTTTTGGAGGAAAACTTAGGAGAGAGATCTTTGCGTGACCTCGAACAGTCTCTGCCAGGCTGCATGGTGGGGAGGAATCCTAGGGGTGGCGCGTAAAACCTGAAACTTCTTTTAACTTTCATTAAACTCACTTGGATCACGAGCCAGGCTTTGGCGTGAATTCTTTCTCATGCAGAGCCATGAACTGAGATGTAACTCTAGCCCGGAGAGAGATCTTACAGTTCATATTTAAGTCCAGCAAGTCCCTGCTCCTTCATAGTTCATATTTTCTGCTAAAAAAAGCACACAACTAAACCCCAAACAGAAGTAACTTCTTTAGCTTTTCTTTACCCTTCTGTAGTTTATAATTATTTGTCTGTTGCCTCCATTGTTAATGACGCTGAGAGTTCAGATTCTAGATAAAGCAGAAGAATGTCACTGCCACCCAAAATAGTTGTTCTTAGTGTTAGTTGGTGCCCAATCAATCCCTGCCCATCCACTCACTTGCTGCCATTGAGTCAATTCTGACTCATGGCAGCAGAGTATACTTGCCCTGGTAGGTTTCTGAGACTATACATCTGTACAGTAGAAAGCTTCAGCTTTCTCTCTCAGAGCAGCTGGTAGTATTGAACTGCTGACCTTATGGCTAGCAGGACAATATGTTACCAGGGATCCTTTTCAAGACTGTGCCCTTTCAGAAACAGATCACCAGGCCTGCTTTCCTAGGAACCGGTGGGTGGGTTTGAAGCATCAACCTTTTGGTTAATATGCAAGTGCTTAACAAATGGGCTTTATCCTGGTTTGGAAAACCTAAGTCACTGGTCTTTTGCCTAAAGAGTCACTTTCAATGGCCCTGGCTTGTTTCATGGGAAGGGCCAGTTCAGGGGCTCCCGGACAGATGGTGGGGTAGGATCCTTATTTAGTAGGGCCATATTGGGTGGGGTGGCAGAGAAGTGTGTGTGTGCTGTATGTGTGTGTAATCTGCATCTTTAACAAATGCCCCCCCACCCACTCAAATGAGAAACACTGGCCCCAATTGTCCTCTGCCTCTCTTTTTGCTGCCTTTTTTGGGATTTTTCTGGCTTTTAGCAGCCCTGGAGGCCCCTCCTATCTAGGCAGGAAAAGGAGCCAATAAATAAGTTCACACTAAGGTGCTAGAGAGTGATAACAGCTAATCCCTTCCAAGGGCAATTGCTCTCAGAAAGAAAGAAAGAAAAGAGAGAGCGAGAGCTCAGGGGGTTGGGGGGAGCAATTTAACTCCAATGAATAGTGTCTCCTGGAAGAGTCCTACACTTTGTAGCTGCAATGGGAGTCATATATGAACATGTGTGTGTGTGAAACCCCTCGCATCAGTCTCTTCTTCTGCTTTTGTGTAAATTGGACTTTAAACACATTCTCTAGGAAGTGTTTGAATGCCTCTGTTTATGGAAGCTTCTTGACAGAAGGGGGATTTTTGTCTCTTTTGTTCAGTGAGAGAGCCCCAAGGTCTGGCATTTAATAAGTAAGTAGCAAGCTGGTTGAATGAATGAGTGAATGAGTGAGTGAGGTAAAGAAGCCTTCAGCAGCCTTCCAGGTCGAGACTGGCCTCCTCAGAAGCCTGGCTCTTGTCTACAATGAGGTACACCTCTCCTCCTTCCCATTTCATGCTTCCCCGTGGTCTGCCTGGGATTGAGCTGAAAAATGATTTTTCATGCATGTCATCCTCATTATATCATTATCCCTCACAGCAAAGCTCTCTGACCACCCTGAAGACCTGTATTTAATGTGAGGAAAGGTGATTTAATGGAGTGGAGAGCGCAGCATAAAACAGAAAACCCTTTCAGAATAGCAGAGCAGGCTGTCCCTCCAAGGGGAAAGGGACAAAAAGGGAAAAGAAAAGAAAAATGGCGAGGGAGGGGGGGCAACTCTCACTCTCCTAATAGGTTGAAATAAGAAGTCATTTTGGTCAACTTCATCAGAAGACAAACCTGAAAGGGGCCCCTTGCCCTCCCCGCCAGCGCATAACTGACTTACCATGCATTTTACCGTGGAGCTGATTATGCGCTGAGTTGTGGCAGACGGGGAGAGTTTATTGACATATGATCTCCCTTCACACCTTTTGTTACAGCCAGACATCAGGGACTGAGCTGCAGGATATTAAAGGATTTGGAAGCGTTATCAAGGAATGGTACATATTTATCAAAACCAGGGTGATATTACAAAGCTGGGTTGCTGCTACACCTGGGTGTGTTATGTGATTAAAAATAATGACAATGCATCCTCTTGATGGATTTTGCACCTGGGCGAATACTGAACAGGTCTGCTGGACCACCCTTGGTCGAGAATTCACACCTAACAATCCCTTTGGTCTCAGAAGAAAATTGTGGCTGCTAGCTCACACTTGGAATCCAGGTAGGGCAATGTTTAAGCACTTCACTGTTAACCGAAAGAGCAACACTTGGAATTCACCAGCTATCCCGAGTGAGAAAGATGTGACCATGTGCTGCCACAAAGATTACAGCCTTGGAAACCTTCCGGGAGGTTCTTTCCTGGCCTACAGGTTTGCTCGAGTCAGAATTGACTTGACTTCCATGGCATTGAGCTGTTTTGAGTTTTGGATGGCTGAATTGGAGACTTCAGGATTGCAGGAAGATTTGAGAACAGCCTGAAATATGCAGGCGACCAGCCTTGCTTGCTGCAAGGGAAGAGGAGTTGAAGCACTTACTGATGAAGTTCAAAGATGATAGTCTTCAGTATGGATTACAACTCGAGGTTAAAAGAACAATAATCCTCACCACTGAACCAATAAGCAACATGATAAACAGAGAAAAGATTTAAATGATGAAGCTTTTCATCTTACTTGGACCCATCCACAACCAACGCTCATAGAAATATCTGTAAAGAAATCACTGGATAAATTGCTTTCAGTGAATTTGTTGCAAAAGGTCTTTTAAACATTTTTTTGAACCAAGGTGACTTTGCCACCTTAAAAACTCAGGAGTATCCTATCCCAAGGCATGATTATTTTCATGTGGAAGCTGGAAAATGCATAAGGAAGTCCCACGAGAAGAATTGATGCATTTGAAATATGGTCCTGGTGAGGAATATTGAATACACCAAGGAACTTCTAGGAGAACAAACAAATCTATGTTGAAAGAACTACAGCCAGATTGATTCTTAGAAGCGAGGATGGTGACATTTGGCTTCATGTACTTTGGGTGTTATCAGGAGGGACCAGTCCCTGGAGTTGGGCAGCATGCTTGGTCAAGCCAAAAGGAGGACAAACCTCCACAAGATGAGTTGACACAGTGGCTCAAATGTAGGAATGGCTGTGAGAAATGCGCAGGGCAGCGTGTTGTTTTGTTCTGCTGTACATAGAGTGGCCATGAGTTGGAACCAAATTGACAGCACCTGGTTACGCAATGGACTAATGGCAAGATCAACCATTCAAAACCACCAGCCACTCCTCAAGAGAAAGATGAGGCTTTTTTACTCCTGTAAAGAGTCACAGTGTGAGAAAGTCACAGGGGGAATTCTACCCTGTCATATAGGGTCACTGTGAATCGGCATCGACTCTACGGACGTGAACGGCAACAACAACAAACGCACTAATGGTGGCTGGGTACATGTGCAGACACCCATCCACTCGCACTGGAGCTAAGTTAGTGGTTTCAGCAGGAAGCTTACCTTGGTGGTTTCCAGAACTCCCCTGGGCTGAACCAATTTACACCAGATCTTTCAAATATTCCTGGTACCCCGGGCATCTCTCATTTCCCAGAGTTGGTTGCATGACTTAAGGCTTGATGATCATGGGGCCACATGAAGGACACCTATGTGCTCCAACCACTGCCTTCCTAGAGAGTGCTGTGGACAATTGCCTTCAAGTCAGCCAGCTCCTGACTCATGCGGACTCCATGTGCTACAGAACTCAATGCCCACTGGTCCTGCCCCATTCCTTCAATGGGTTGTAGATTTGACCCCTTGTCAGCTGGGGGGGTTTCAGTGGCTGATGGCTTGAAGGAGTTCACCAGGCCTTTCCTCCTAGTCTGTCTGTAGGCAGAAAACATCGCTAAAATCTGTTCAGCATCATAGCAATATGCCAGCCTCCACTAGCAGTTAGGTGGTAGCTGTAACAGGAGGCGCACTGGCCAAGAATCAAACCCAAATTTCCTGCATGGCTAGTGAGAATTCTGCCATGGAACCACCATTTCCTCTCTCCTGGTTTCTAGTGTTTATGTATATAAAATTTCAGTACCTTCTAACAAGCAGTAAGTAAGACTGCACCACGGGTCACCTCTATTTAGCTCTCCCCCAAATTTTTCCACATGAATTATAAAGTGTGTGACAGTTGTAATATGTTTCTCTTTTTAAAAATTGCTGGGTGAACTTAAAACAACACAAGGAAGTGCCAGCATAGCAAAATGATACCCACCTGCTTATTTATCTTAAGAGAAGAAAAGTCGTGAATGCATTCACTCAGGTGAAAATATCATTCATGGAAAGAAGTGCCTAATGGTCACCAGGACCCATGGTTAATCCAGGCGTGGTCATCTGATTCCAATCGATCAGACCTAGCTATAAATCACTTATATGTCTGGGTAATTAAAAGCAAATATAAATTTTCAAAAAAATAACGTTGCATGGGATAGAAAGAGAATACATAACAACGTCAGACATAAATATGCCTCAAGACAAACTCACTGTGCACATCCAGAATACATAATGGCTCTTGCTAAGATGCGTTTCCCACTAGACCCTACCCCAAGCCAGTAAAAGCCAGAAACTCTACAGTAAACTGTGGATTGTACTACTCTGAAATGGGAGCTGTGTCTCTAGACCAAATTTGAGGCTGTTCGTGCTGAGGACTCACCAATACCTGCTGCAGTGACAACAGTCCAGGTGAGAATAAGGAAATCTGGATGACAGCCAGGATATAGGAGCACTGAGACCTCAAATTGCTTCTAGGCGAGCATGGCCTAATGGGCTTCCATTTCTGCACCTCTGGCAGGAGGAGTTTGTTCTGGAAAGTAATGGTTTCTAAGGAAGTATTTCTTAAACTTTCACATGCATGCACTTACCCAGGTTCCTGGAAATCGGGCTGGGGGGCAGATTCTGATTTTGTGGGTTCAGGGTGGGGTCTAGGATCCAGCAGTTCTAGAGGCCCTGGTACTTTTGGGCTGTTAACCACAAGGACAGTAGTCCTAAACCACCAGCCACTCCTTGGGAGAAATATGAGGCTGTAGACTCCGGGCAAGAGTGACAGTCTGGGAAACACACAAGGGCAGTTCTACCCTGTCCTGTAGGGTCACTATGAGTCAGCATCAACTCGATGGCATTAGCATGGGAGAAGCTAATGCTGATGTTGCTGGTTCCTTGACCTATCATACTTTGAGTGGCAAAGTCCCAAGGGACTTCCCGGATGTGATGGCCAAAAACAGTAGTGTTCACCCTTGGTCATACTTTGGAATCCCTTAGGAGCTTTCAAGCCTTCCATTGGCCTGGCCCCATCCCAGACCAATGAAGCAAGGCTTAGTGGAAGCAGGATTCAGGTCACGGTCAGTGAGAAAGCCCCCTTGGCAATGCCAACGTACAGCCAGTGCAGAGTCGAACTGGTCGACGACTCCACATGGTTCCATATACTTTGGTGAAGCCAGCTGTTTGGGCAAGGTTTTCAGCATTACCACCCATGTAGACTTGTTGGTGATAGTGCATTAAATAGAGCACATGCAGTGCATTGCATGAGTGGCCTATGTCATGCAACCACATCAGGGGGATGTTGAGCCAATTTCTCTGGGAAACCAAGGGTGTTGGCTCCATCCTGAACGTTGGCAGGGTAATGGACTGACACAGAGGAAACTCATTCTCTTTGTGGCGGTGCACTAATGGGTTCTTCACAGAAGGCCAAGTCCATGGCTTCAGATGCAGATGCTCACGGGGCTGAGGGAGCAGGTCAAATCCTAAGTCCGAGGTGGGTGTTTGCATATTTACATGCCCTCACTGCCATCAAGTCCATTCCAACTCACAGGCCCATGGGACTGAGTAAAATGGCCCCCGTGGGTTTCTGAGACTGTGATTCTTTAGAGGAGTAGAAAATCTCCTCTTTCTCCAGAGGAGCGGTTGGCCATTCAAACTGCTGACCTTGAGATTAACAGTCCAACTCCTGACCACTCTTGCCGTCAGAATTCTATTTATATACACAAGTATATATATATATATATATCCTTTCCCAAAAGAACTCCACATTTTCAAATCATTCTTGACACTCATGGCCTTTTTTCCTTTATAGCCATGCCTTTGGTTGAAACACAGATATAAGAGAAATATTTATCTACTTATAGGGGTACAAAAGGAGCTTTGGTGGCATAGTGTTTGCATGTTGGGCTGCTAACACCAAAGTCAGCACTTTGAAACCACCAGCCACTCCGTGGGAAGAAGAGTCTGTCTACTCCTATAAAGAGTTACAGTCTCAGAAACTCACAGGGACAGATCTACTCTGCCTCATAGGGTCACTATGAGTCAGCATCACCTCCCTGGCAGTGAGGTAGATTTTGGTTTCATAGAGATACAAGTCAGTCCTGAGCTGCTAAAGACAAGGTTGGCAGTTTGAACCCACCAGCTGCAGAGAAAGAGGAGGCTTTCTATTCCCATAAGGTGCTATAGTTTCAGAAATACCCACAGGGGAAATTTTAACCTCTCCTGTAGGATCAATATGAGTCAGAATCGGCTTATCGGTGGTGAGCAAGTGGAGGGGACCCTAAACAGGTTCCGGTGGACCTTAAGCGTTCTACTCATTGTGCATGCTCTGTAAAATGTAAACCAAGATTTTACTTTTGCAAACATTATTTTTTCTAAACACATCTAACTGTGAAACTATACTCGCATGCGGGTCTTTGAACCTGGTCAGTGGTCTGGGGAAGTGAAGGGCCCTGACATCCTTTGTTGTTGTTAGTGCTGTCCAATCATTCTGACATCACAGGGATCTTCTTTGCAACACAAGGCAGCACTGCCCGGTCCTTTGCCAGCCTCAGGGGTAGTATGTTGGAGCCCATGGTTTCAGCTACCGTGTCCTCCAGTTCACCAAGGAGTTTCCTCTTTGTGCTGCTTACTAAACCCGTTTCTGAGGAGTGCATTCCAACTCACGGTGACGCCGTGTGGGTCAGCACCACGGGACCCCACAGAGCTTTCAAAGGCTGGTCGTTCAGAAGTCAATCAGCAGGCCTTTCTTCTGAGGGGCCTTGGATTTGAACCGCAAACCTTTTAATCAGCAGTGGTTGAGCGTGCTAACTGTTCACATTACCCGGGGACACCCAACCCTTCTTACCCTCATCGCTTCATAGGTGATCCATCTCCAATCCAAGAGGGCAGAGAAGATAGATAATACAGCCTGAGCTGCGTATGTCAGGTCCAAACTTTTCAGTGTCATGGAACAAATAGCCAAAAACCTTGATTCCAAAGAAATGAGTAGCGGTGCACTCTTGGGAACTTGCGCTGTGACAGCAGCCACCAGGAAGACCCCGGTAGTCCAGAGCCTTGCCACCCCAAATATGGTCACAGACTAGCAACATCAGGAGCTTGTTAGAAGTGCAAATTCTCAAGCCCTACACAAGGTCCACTGAACCAGCGTGTGCAATTTACCAAGACCACCAACGGATCGGGGTACCTGTGAAAACCAAACCAAACCCATACTCACTGCTGTCCAGTCGAGTCAGACTCAGAGCAGCCCTATGGGCCAGGGTAGAGCTACCACTGTGCATTCCCAAGACTGTAATTCTTTAAAGGAGCAGACAGCTTGTTGTTCTCCTTCAGAATGCCTGCTAATTTAGAACTGCTAGTTTGGTGGTTAGCAGCCCACTGCCTAACCGCTAGGCCACCAGGGCTCCTTTTGTGCTTGTGAGAGGTCGAGCAAATACCATTAGCAACTAGAGAAGAACCTGGAAGAAGAAGAGCAGGGTGGGAACTGTGAGTCAATTTGGTCATTAGCACATTTCTGTGTTCACTTACTCTGTTCCTTCCCTTGTGTATTCAGTCAACAATTCTTCTTTGAACATCACCTCTGAGCCAGGATCTGTGATATGCTAATTAAACTGGTTTAGGAAAGGGGTCTGCCTAAGTGACTCCTGCTTCCTGGCTTTTCCTGCTTCCAGATCCCCTCTCTTTACTTCCTTCCACATTAGAAGCACATCCTTACATGTGCAGCTGATCCCTAGTTCAGGACCGGAAGTTACGTGTTGGCATGCATGCATGCTCATAGCTCGCTCAGTGGGAGTGCAAAAAGTCAATTCCTTCAAGAGCCTAGCACAGTCTGTAAGGTTGGGATGGTGTTAAAAGTGGTGGGGTTGGTGTTAGTTCCCGTTGAGCCCATTCTGCACAGGATGCCTTCATGTGACAGAGTAGAAATGTCCCCATTGGGTTTCCTAGTCTGTCATCTTTACCAAAGGAGCCCCGGGGGGTACTTTAAGGGAATTGTTGGACTGTCAACTGCAAAGTCAGGGGTTCACACCTACCAGCTGCTCCGCAGGAGACAGATGAGGCCCTCTGCTCCCATGAAGATTTATAGCCTCAGAATCCCATGATTGGGTCGCTATGAGCCAGGGTTGGTTCCATGACAGACCCAAAGCCCACTTTCTGTCGAGTTGATTCCAACTCATGGTGATCTTATATACTTGTTGTTGTTGCTGTCGGGTGCCATTGAGTGGTTTCTGACCCAAAGTGACCCTATGCACAACAGAACCAAACACTTCCAGGTCCTGCACCATCATCACATTTGTTCTCTGCCTGAGTTCATTGATGCAGCCACGGTGTCAATCCAGCTCGTTGAGGGCCTTCCTCTTTTGTGCTGCCCCTCCACTTTACCAAGCAGGATGTCCTTCTCCAGGCAATATGTCCAACATATTTGGGAGGCAAAATCTTGCCATATATGCTGTCAAGGGCACTCTGGCCTGACTTCTTCCAAGACAGATTAGGTTGTTCGTTTAGTAGTCCATGGCAGGGTAGAATTTTCCCTATAGGTTTCTGAGATATTATGTCTCTATAGGAAGAGATAGCTTCATCTTTCTCCCACAGTGAAGCTGGTGGGTTAGAACTGTTGACTTTGCATTTAGTAGCTCTGTGAGTAGCCCGCCATGTCACCAGAGGTCCTTTGCGTTTGATGGCAGTGGGGTGGAATGTTTACAATGGCAAGACCTTTTTCTCATGCATTGCTACTGACCGCGGTCTAAAGCCCAAGTGCTTAGCCATTGGGCCACCAGGATTCTTCGTGGTAAGGATGTGTTCCTGCCAAAGTTCATGAACACTACACAGCAGTGGGGTTTTGGAACTGCTAGGTAGTTTAGCTTAGGGACTGAGGCATTCATTACGCATGGTCAGCAGTCTGAGCCTTTGTCCCATGAACGAGTGGTACACTGCGCATGCTCAGAGGCTCAGGTTCCCAGCCAGGAAGGGGAGGTACACCTGGGTGTGTTCTGCACCTGAATTGGCCCAACAAGGCCAGGTGAATTCAGTTCAGCCAATGAGTTCAACCAGGGTCACCAGCACGCCCCACCTCTGGGAGTAATTTAAAAGGCAGGAGCACAGAGCAGACCTCGTGACTTTCAGGGAAGCTTCTAAGGAGATGCACATTTCTGAAGAGCCCTGCAAGTGCCTTTATAAACCTGAAACTTCTTCTAATTCTCATAAAACTCACTTGGATCACAAACTAGGCTTGGAGGTGAATGCTTTCTCGTGTGTAGCCAAGGAGCAAGGTATATCTCTATCCTGAGAGATCTCACAGAACCATTGATTGCCCTGGCATGTTTTGGAGTCCTGATGGTGTCATGGTTATGCTTTGTGCAACAGTTTAAAACCACTAGCCACTCCACAAGGGAAAGATGGGGCTTTCTATTCCTATAAAGAGATACATCCTCAGTAACTCACAGGGGAATTCTACCCTGTCCTATAGGGTTGTTATGAGTCAGCATTGACTCAATGGCAGTGAGTGAGTGCCCTGGCAAGAATGCCTTGAGTATCTACATTGACTCTCAGTTTCTGGTTAGCTTTTCACCACTTCACCCCATGAACTTGAACTGCAGTGGATGAGGGTTGGGAGCTCTGGCTCTGGGGCTGCTTGCTTGAATTTTCACATCAGGGCCCTGCCCGTGATGGGACCTTTGACAGTTGGGCAAATGAGCTCAAGCCCGAGTTTCCTTTTCTGCAGCATAGACTGAGGAAGGAGATGTCTTCCTTCTTGTGTGCTAACTGACTTTTACCAGGTAGTATGAATTAGATCTTTCCACGAGGAAGATCAGGGAGAAGGGGGAAGGATGACGCAACTTGGATAGAGGTGAAGGCAGCGTGAGGGGACAGAGAGAGATGAAAGGACCACCATGTCACCATTGCCTACTCTTAGTGAGGCTGGCTTGAAGTGCAGGAGACGGGGAGAGTGAGGACACGGGCTAAAGGAAGTGCTCATTCATTACTTCCGGGCAGAGTTCAGCCTTTGGCATGCTTGTTGGATGCTGGCGCTGTGTTCATCCAATGAAACTTCAAAATTCTGTCCTGTCATTAACCCTTTGTCTCTCCTTTGTTCACGATTTAGAACTTCTATTCTCGGGTTCTCTTTAGAGCCCCAGGAAATCAGAAGTCCCAAGTCACTTCTGTTTACAGAGAGGCCCCCAGCATGCAAAGGCAGGAGGGTGTGTTAACAGCACACTGGTCCAGTGGCTGGTCACGCCCATGCAGTACATTCTCCATCCCTTAGCTCAACAAGAGGAAAATCACCAAAGAAAAAAATTTTTCTTTTTCATGGATATTTACTTTTTCAGTTCCCTCCCCCACCCATAATCTGTGTGAATTACAATAGAACACGCACACACACACATACACACAATTTTCTGCCAGAATGTGTTACTCCAGTACATTCTACCCTCCTCCCTCACTGCCTCCTACCCTTTTTTCTCCTATCTACTTTCTTCCCATGACACCCAATGGACAGGTAGGGGAATTCAAAATAGACCCCAGTCTCAAATGTAGTTTAAAGCTCAATCACGCACTGCTATTGTGCCAGTTCTGACCCATAGTTACAGGATACAACTGTCCTTGTGGATTTCTGAAACAACAATTCTTTGTGGGAGTTGAAAGCTGCCCTTTCTACAGGAATGCAGCAGGTGCGTTTGAACTGCCAACCCTGCAGTTAACAGGCCTATGTGAAGGGATTTTGCCACTTTGCCACCAAGGATCCTAAAGGTAGCATGAGGAGAACATTTATTAAATCTTCCATGGTACACAGGCAAGGGGGAGACCTGAACTACAGCCCTCGGGATTCTTGGTGCCTCGCAGTGGACAGTTCCAGCCGCATCGGATCCAGGCTTCCCAAGATTTGCAGAGCCACCAGCATAGTCTTTGCTCCTCTTCAGGATTCACAATTGCTTCCTGGTTGCTCAGGTATGTAGGGGTTTAGTGGTTCTCTAATGCAAGCATCCCATTTTGCAAAGAAGATGCTGATGCCCAGACCGGGGAGAAGATTATCTGAGGCCACTGAGAAGGACACCATCACCTCAAGTCCTTCTGACCCCCCACAAGTTTCTGCCAACAGCAATGAGCTCCGGGTTACCTACTCAGTCTTTTGAAGCCTTAGCCAGCTGATGCAGCTGCCAGTTGGATTGATCAGGGTATGTGACCCAGAGCTCCTTAGAATGCGCCCCGCCCCCAAATGCAAATTTACTGCCATAGAGTTGATACTGATTCATAATGACACTATAAGACAGGGTAGAACTTCCCCTGTAGGTTTCTGAGACTAACTTTCAGCCTTTCTCCTGAGAAGTGGCTGGTTGTGTGGTGGTTTAGATCTTGCAGTTAGCAGCCTTTTAGCATGAGAGGTAGGGTCACATTTCTGTTCTGATTATGCTCCATTTTCTGAGATGCCAGTGCCGAGGCTCCCCCCCTGCAGGTAGCAGTGAGATTTTTCTCACTAAACTGCGCTGTATGGGAAACTTGGGGCAAGTAGTGCATCGCAGCCAAGGAAGATCTCATTGACAGTGCAGTACTTGAATAAGGCAGGAAGACACAGGAGTGGCCATCTGGCGGTGGGGAAAGTGTTCCAGGTAGGAGACAGTCAGTGCAAAAGGCCTTGTGATTGGGTTCTCCAAGCTTCTTCCTGGAACAGCAAGGAGACCAATGTGAGTGGGGCATGACACTCTGTGTAATGAGGAAAGATGATCAGTGTGTGGGCCTCCTGTATGATTGAGAAGCCAAGGGGAATTTTTAAACCCTAAGCCAGATCAATGCTCAAGGAAGCATCAGTCAAGACATCAAACGACACGTTGCATTGGCTAAATGTGCTACAACAGATCTCTTAAAAAGACTGAAGATCAAGGATGTTACTTTGAGGACACTGCCTGATCTTGTGCCAATTCTCGCCATGGTTGTTAGGTTGGAGTCCATTGTTGCAGCCATGGTGTCAGCCCATCTCCTTGATGGTCAGTCTCTTTTCTTGTGGACCTTCAGTTTTACCGAGCATGATGTCCCTTTCCATGGACTGGTCTTTCCTGATAAAATGTAGTAGCTACCAGATTGGATGTCATGCCTTTAGAACAGTGGTTCTCAACCTTCCTAATGTTGTGACACTTTCATATAGTTCCTCATGTGTGGTGCTCCCCCCAACTATAAAATTATTTTTGTTGCTACTTCATAACTATAATATGGCTACTGTGATGAATCGGATGACCCCTGTGAAAGCATTGTTCGACCCCCCCCCATGGGGGTCGCGACTCACAGGTTGAGAATCACTGCTCTGGAACATTTTCATCATAGAAGAGAGTTCGGTTGCACAGCTCTGAGTTAGAGGGTGAGACGGGTTATTTGACATTCATTTGCTGATGTGTTTGCAAACCCAGTGGAAACACTCGGGAATGAGCATCTTCTTTAGCCATTTTCCTGGATCATTCAAATGCCATCTCCCCTGTGAATGCCTCACTCCATCCTTGGCTTTCCATACTTGCCATATGAAAATGGGATAATATTCAATACTTAGCATTATATATAACCCAGTATTTGGTAGTCTGCCTCAAACAGATGCGAGTCTCTCTCTTTTTCTACTAATATTTAATTTTGATATGTGAAAACATACAAAGCAAAAGCTGTTCCATTTCAACCCTTTCTGGACACAATGTTCAGTGACATTGGTCACACTCTTCATATTGAATTAACATTCTTGTTCTTTCTATTCTAGGTGTTTCCTTTCTTTTTACTTAATCTCTCTGCCACAACCCTCTCACATATATTTTGAATTATCTGTAGCCCATTTAGTTTTGTGCTGATTTTTTAAAGACTGCAATACTCAAGGATGCAATCCTTTAAGAGCTAAATTGTTATTTAGTTTAAAGATGACTTCAGGGGACAGTTTCAATTCAAGGTTTGAAGAGTAACTCAGGGTCATAGTCTCTGGGACTCTTCCAGTTAAGTAAGTCTAGATAATTAAAGAATTTTAAATTATGTTCCACAAGGTTCTCCCTTTCTATCAGCATCCTTAGGAATCATGGTGCTATGGTGCCTGCTAACCTCAAAGTCAATAGTTGAAACCACCAGCCACTCTGCAGGGGAAAGCAAAGGCTTTCTGTTTCCTTAAAGAATAGCAAGCGAGGAAACCACAGGGGGTGTTCTATACTGAGTCAAAATTGACTCCATGGCAGTGAGTTTATGTTGTTATCGAAAAAAGAACACATTTTAATGGGGGCTCTGACAGATAATATAACAATCCATAAATCATTTAGATCAAGCGAGTTTGTACATATGCTGCCACCATCATTTTCTAAACACTATCATTCTACTTGACCCCTTTGATATCAGCTCCTGTTTTTCCCTCTTTCCTCAACCCTCACACCCTTACTAAATTATATATAAATTAATATCTTTATACACACCGTCTTCTGTGTCCCTCTACTCATATTTCTGTTATTCGGCCCCTAGGCTGTGTGTGTGTGTGTTCCATTGTTATCAGTTCCCTTTTCCTCCCCTTCCCTACACAGCCACCCTGTGCCCTCATGGTATCTGAGTCAGTTCGAGTTGACTAGAGAAGCACATTCATAAACACTCATGTGTCTTTAAAAAGCTTTATATAGAAGAATAATTTTATATTAAGAAAACATCCCAGCCCAGTCCAGACCACATCCATAAGTACGAAATTAACCCATATATCCAATCACAGTGTGTAAATTTTTTCAGACTTATGCAACACATGCAATGACACCAAGTGCTGGAAGATCACAGGGCAGTCGGTAGAATGTCTTATGGACCCAGTGGAGGTGGAAAGTGGCATGGGTCTCCACATGACTCCTCCCGTTCAAGGCTCTGGCTGCCGTCAATGTAGATCCATGTATCTTGTCAGCAGGAATATCAAGTCATGGGTGTCTCTCACCCCCAGGAAAGAATACAGGAGTTGCCAGAATCCTCAAGAGAAGGCCATGCCCACATTGAGACCTCACTGGCTATGGCCTGAGTGACAGCCTGGACTCCACCCCTATGCAAGATGATGGGAGATTAAAAAGCTACCACAGTATCGCTACTCCCATTACTGTTCCTGAGGATTTTATCTGTCCTGGATTCCGTGCGTGGTTGCTATTTTTTATGATTTTACTTTCAGCATCTATCTGTGGTGTCCCTGATCTGAATGCCCTGATGCAGCATCTGTGAGTCTCCTGTGAGCAGGGAGTGTGTTCTCTACATCTGGGTCTTCTTAAAGCTTTGCAAAATGTTGTCATTTGAATAACACTCAATACATATTTGTTGAAGGAATGGCATTGCAGGTGACAGTCAGTACCTATTCTCCCATGAGTTATATGGTTGGCGGTCTTTTTACCTCTCAGACATATAGCTGAATCATTACAATGTGAGGGTCTGAGCCTGGTTATATTATTGGGACATGTAGTCAAAAGACAAAATATGTTTGCCTAAAGCACCTTTTGAGTATGATGTTTCAATAAAATAAATTGGACAGATCCTGGCAGCAGACATGTTTCAGCCGCTCACAAGCTATGTGGCTTTGAGTAGTGTACCCTAAGCTCTGAATTCAAGGTAAGTAGTTTCAATGGTCAATATGCATGTGAGAGCTGGACAGTGAGTAAGGAAAACTGAAGAAGAATCAATGCATGTGAATGATGTGCAAACAATACCGAAAGTTGTCTGGGCTGTCAGAAGAACAAGCAAATCCCTCTTGGAGGAAGCACGGCCAGAATGCCCCTTAGAAGTGAGGATAGCAAGTCTTCATCTCACATCCATTGGACATGCTATCAGGAGAGACTGGTTCTTAAGAAAGGACATAATGCTTGTTAAAGTACAGGGGCAGCAAGAGGGAAGAAGACCCTTGATAAGATGGATGTCCACAGTGGCTACAGCAATGGGCTCAACATGGACCAACGACTGTGGTGATGACACAAGAGCAGGCAGGGGTTCATTCCGTTGTACAGTTCCGGTGTCTGGTACAAAGGAAAATAAGTTGCCCTATCCTGTGGGGTCGAGGCTATTGTGCCTGCTGTGTATTTTGTCCTAAGGACTTGCAGTGTTGTTCTTTATACAGTGTTGTTATTAGCTGCTTTTCGGTCCATTTTGACTCATAGCGACCCCCATGCATTTCAGAGTAGAACTGTTCCATAGGGTTTTTAAGGCTGTGACCTTTTGGAAGCACATTTTCAGGCCTACCTTCCTTAGGCACCTCTTGGATTCTGGGTGGGATTTAACTGACGACCTCCTGGGTGCTAGTCAAACACTACCTAGGGAGTCCTCCCACTGAATAGTGTGAGTGTATTCCCACCTAGGGTGCTCCTCTTCCAGTACTTGTTTGGACGGTATTCTCTTTTGATCCATAGGGTTCCATGGACTCATTTTCAGTAGTACATCATCAGGTCTTTCTTCCCAGTGTGTCCTAGCTTGGATGCTCTGGTGAAGCGTGTCCAGAGTGGCTTGCTCTGGTTATAATCGTAGCTGGTGACACCGCTTACAACAATCACAGCTAGAGACAAATGACAACATGATGACAAACTGACAGATGGGTGGCAGCCTAGGGAAGGAATGATCAACACAAGCTGAGTGGAAATCGAGCTATGGAGTCTCTGAGAGTCCAGGCTCTTCGTCCTGGCACAACCTGGGGCAGGGCCTGGAGCCAGGAACTGTGGCTGCTGGGGTGAGGACCCCCAGCTTCCCCACCTGGCATTCCCTCCCCAAACACAGCTGGCAGCCTGTGGGAATTGTCTTTCCCCTTGCACATGACAGCACTGACGAGCATAACGCAACCCTGCTGGTGGTTAATGACTGGTGACATTATGAGGCCGCTGCCCACCTTTGGTTGAGGGAATTTGCCAATGCTCGGAAGTTGTTGGGCTCTAACGAAATGCAACCCCTGCAAGCAAGCACTGAGTCAAGTGCACGAGGTGTGGGGCACTCTGACATCCCCGCGTGACTGTGAAAAGCAGGCTGCGGAGCAGTGGTGGCTGCTGAGGCTCCTTTCTCCTGGCAATACTGGCATGCTGAAATGGCGGGCTGATTTGCCATGGAATGCAGGGTTTCATGGGAACTTGAGGATTAAGAATCCACATGCCTGCAATCAATATTGTATGTTCATCGTATAATTTACTTTGAAAGGGAGACGACACAGTTCTCCGAATTTTTGGGTGAAGTAAACCACTTTTCAAAGGAGTAAGTGGATTTCTGTGTGTATAAATCATGCCCACCACTTGGGAGTGCAGAGGAGGATATGGGAGGATGGTAAAGAAGAGCAGCAGGAGAGGACCTGAAGACCTCCTGTTTCCTCAGGGTCAGGGGCCAGGCAAAACCAATGTCCCTGGAACACCACTGTCTCTCTGGAATGGTATTAGCACAGCTTGTTCTTTGCATACTGTACTGAGTTCATTCTGACTCGCAGCGCCCCTGTAGGGAAGAATAAACATGCCCCAATGAGTCTCTGAGACTATAATTCTTTACTCAAATAGAAAGCCCCATCTTTTTTCCATGGAGGAACTGGTGGATTCAGAACTGCTGACCTCGTGGTTAGCAGGCCAACACCGAACCTACTATACCACCAGGACATTTCTGTTTAGTCTAGAGACTTTCAAATGGATAGAACAAGACCCATCCCAACCCTGTTCACGGCTATCAACCCCCCTTTCTTTGAAGTCCCCACTATGTTCTGTGAAGTTCACCACTTTCTGTGTTTGTGTGTGTGTGTGTGTCTGTGTGTGTGAGAGAGAGTTATAAAAACAGGAACTTTGACCTCCTTTTATAACTCTTGCAATTCCAGGGCTTGCTCAACAAAGCACGAATCCCCAGTGTCTTCAACCTGACTTGTCCCATGTGGAAATACACATTGGGGTTCCAGACACACTGAGCTAATGAGTGAGTGGACACTACTGTGCTATCTAAACAAACCCTGTGTGACAGGGCTGCACCTGCCTTACTTAATTGAATAACCAGGACCGTTTTCTAAAATAGGTATTATCAACTTAATCTCCCTGCCATCGAGTCACTGCTGATGCATAGCGACCTTGTAGGACAGGGGAGAATTGCCCCCATGAGTTTCTGAGCCTGTAACTCTTGACAGGAGTAGAAAGCCTCATCTTTCCCTCACTGAGTGCTGCTGTTTTCGAACTGCTGAGTTTAAGGTTAGGGACACAATGTGTAACCCACTACACCACCAGGAGATGCTTGTGTCAACTTTCTATATACGAAAATGAAATGTCGCCAGGTCCGATGCCATCTTCATGGTCACTGCTGTATGTGAGTCCAAAGTTGTGAGCCAATACATCTCAAGGAGAATCGCCTGCATATCCAATGACACATCCCCGCACCAAACCCGATTTCCTTTTCTACTGATCAGCCTTGCTTAATGACTTGGCCAAAGTGATCAAACATACATCCTCCCAGCCTCCATTGCCAGGCACAGTGTGGTTTCCGAGAGCAGTGTTTCTTCTACAATGGGAGTGCTCATGCTTTTGCCACACTCGGCAGATTCTATGAATATTTTGACTTTTTTAAAAACTTATTTGATCATAGAGCATGTTTCCCTTTTCCCTTTGTATGAGATGACAAAATTTCACTCACTTCCTAGTCATCCAAGGAAAGAGTAAACTTCCCTGCCCTGCCAGTGAAGGGCTTGGCCAATAGAATAAAAGTGGAAGGAGTTGTGTGCCACTCTAGATCAGAGGTTTTAAGAGAAATGGTCCTTTTGTTGCTTACCTATCCTTCAAGAGGCAGGAACCCTGGTAATATAGTGGTTATGTGTTGGGCTCTTAACCTCATGGGTCACATGCATGCAAGTCTTTCCATTTCAAAGCCTGATTGTTCCCCTGCACAAAGCTAACAGAGATAAGCAACAACTGCTTGTAGGCTGGAAAGATTGCCCGAACATAGTGTACTTTGGGGATTTCTTACTGCCAGGAGAAATACAGGCGATGTGGCAGGTGACGGTCCTAGTATCTCTCAGCTGCCAATCAGAGGCAGGTTCTGAGACTTCAGTCAGGGCCACTGGAGGAAGTGGCTCATGGTGCTGCTGCCATAGTCCATCCCAGGTCAAGCCCTCTGAGGTGCTGGGTTACAGAGTTTTGGATTGGCACTCAGTGAGGGCTGCTTCAAAGCTCCTTCCTTTCTTAAACTTGCTCCTGTAACCACATTCTTTCTGAAGGTCCTTGTTAGTAAGCCGAAATCCCAACCAATTTGCTAAGTCAGGACAAAATGCAAAATTGATGGTACCGAGAGACATTAAACCACCTACAACCTTTTAGACCATGTCAACAGATCATCTGTAGCCTCAACTGCAAAAACATTTCACTAAATCCTCTCTGTTTCGCCACAAAGATTAGGAATGCCCTTCTATCTTTTAAAAATAGATATTGGTCTGGCACCACTTCGGTTCCAGCTGAGGTAGTGGATTCACCTGAGCTAAGCTCTAGAGAGGATCACTTAATCTTCATTCAAGATATATGTCATGAGGACTGTAGATCATGCAGGGACTGCACAATCCCTCTGTGTCGGCAGCTGCTGCATCACGGCCTGGCCCATTGGGAAGAGAGACGGACCCATGGCAATTATAAGGCAAGATGCTGAGGGTGCTGGGGTGGTCTAGGGATACAGGAAAGGAACTATTGGGCATGGAGGCAATTATGAGGGGTTCTTTTTTCCAATGGACCAAACCCATGCCAGTTGCCATGAAGTTAACTCTGATTCATAGGGACTCCTTTGGGCCAGAGTAGAACGACATTCTGTTGTTTTTTTCTATAACTGATTTTGTTGTTGTTGTTTGAAATGCAGCACCAGGCCTTTCTTCAGAGACACTTCTGGCTGGGCTTGAAGCTCCAACCTATGAGTTAGTAGCCCAGTATGTTAACCAACTGCACCACCCAGGGACTCCTCCATGTGACTAAAGAATGATTTAAGGACTTCCCCCACAGACCCAAACCAAAACCAAATCAACTGCCATGGGGTTGACCTCATATATGGCACAATAGACTGGCTCTGCTGATTTTCAGAACTGCACATCTTTACTGGAGCAGAAAACCCTCATCTTTCTCCCAAGGAGTAGCTGGTGGGTTTGAACCATTAACTTTGCCATTAGCAGAAGCCCAACTCTTAACCCAATATACCACCAAGAGTGGTTCAATTTGGAAAAATAGTATGTGATCACCTATCTATGAAGGGAAACCCCTCTCATAGAGTGCACTTACACAAATGAGAAAGAAATGAGTCCCCAAATGCCCGTCTTAATCACCAATCTGGGGAAGGGTGTTCTGGGAAGCAGCTTTCAAATGTTCCTGGAGATTTTAAAATTAATCAACCTAATCCCTGTTTTAAAGAGCCCTGGTGGTACAATGGCTAAGGACTGGGTGGCTAAATAAAAGGCTGGTAGTTTGAACCTACCCATGGGCTCTAAAGGGGAAAAGTCCTGATGAGCTGGTCCCATAACGATCTCAGCCTAGGACACCTTTGGGGGCAGTTGTACTCTGTCCTGTAGGGTCACTATGAGCTGACATCAACTTAAAGACACACAGCACGTTTGACTCTACGTCATTTGTTGATAGAGTTTGTGCAGAGCATTCTGAGTAGAAAACAGACTCAGGGGCATCTGACATCAACCAGCAACAGTCTCTTTCCTTGAGAAAGACTGTGGAAAGGGATGAAGAGGGAGCTTCCAAAAGCGTGTGGAAAAATGATACGAAAAAATAATGGAATTTTGCCATGAGCTTTTTGAAGCTCTCTTCATGAGTGCTAGTCCTCCATGGAGGTTTCTAGAAAAGTGAAACACAAAGGAAGAGGCTGGTAAGTCCCACTGAACAATTCCAGGGGAGATTGGGTCTTGACTCAGAGTACTTGAGCATTCTGGCTTATTCCTCCAAATAGCAAATCAGACTAGACCAGGTTCTGAGACTCAGGGAAGGCAAATAAGACACACCCGGCCCATGATTCAGACTTATGGGGAAAGTCACACTGGAGAGGGAAGGCCTCTTTACCTTGTGTGCCTGACAAGTGTCTCATTTGCATCATCTAAAACCCAGCCCTGGAAAAAAGGCTAACAGTACCAGCTTCAAACTTGTATTTGAATCTTGTCTCTGTCACTTATTAACTTAGCCACCTTAAATCCCTTCCTCTAGTTTTCCATCTGTAAATGAAGCACAGTTCCAATCATAGGGCCTTCAGTAAATGGCTATTATTAGCTAGGCATGCACTCCTGTGTTCTAGGCGAGAGTTCTCAGCCAGGTTTTTGTGGGAGCTTGTTCTTCAGGGTATTGTCATAGATGAGTGTGTCACCCAGATTCCTCTCAGGGCCAAGAGACTGATTTCCCCAGCTGCTGAGAGAGCCACTGATAGAAAAGGTCCCAGCTGTCTGGCCCCTATCAGGATTGCCTCAGCTGATGCCTTCATCCAACGACTTGTCAATGTAGGGGTATAAATGGCATAGTGGAGGCATTTGACCCCCCTGTAACTTCACAAAAGGCAATGGAGGAAAATCAAGATAAACAGCCCAAGGCTGATTCCTATGAGACAGAGCTCAAAATGCCTCCACCCTCCTTTCTTTTCACAGTTTCTGACACCAACCATCCCTACCATGACACTCTCTTCTTCTCTGCTGGGTTTGATAATCCTTAAGTGGCAATGGCCACACAGAACTCGCAAACAATACTTATGTTTCTGGGGTTAATTGGGGACCTAGCAGGTGACAATTCAGGATCAGAAATGACTGGGGATATAGTTCTTCAGTCAGGACAGTCTCTTCCCAGTGGTGTCCAGAGGCAGAACTTTTTCTGGTCCTTGGCCTGTGCCCTGCAGCTCCTTGACCTCTGCTCTGCTTGGGACCGTGTACAAAATTCTTTCAGCTCTGCTGATAAGTGCGTTGAGGCAGCCCGCTTTGTCTGGAAGCCTTGGCCCAAAGACACTCAGCTTTCTCATTCTGTGTGTTGGCAAGCTCCCTGTTCTGGGGTCTTGGTGCTGCTGCCTCTGCTTCCATGAGCTATTTATCTGCCACTGTTTTTCATTGTCTCCTGATGAATCCAGTGTCAGGGATCTCTGTCTCCTGGACAGAGGTGGTGCTCAGAGTAATAATCCTGGGTCCAAAGAGCACACTCCACTGCTGGCTCGTCTTTCTCGGTTCTCTTGAAACTCACTTTCTGTTTCTGAGTTAACTCACCCAGGATGACCATACCGACCAATCCCCACATTAGGGGCCTACAGGTCTTATTTGAATGGTCTCACCTCTTCGAGGATGCCATGTACTTTACTGATATTATTAGCATGCTATCTACTTCCCTCGGTGGCATAGTTCCACCCTGTCATTGGTAGGAGTTACAAAGACTATAGCTAGAGGAGAACTAGTAAGCAATTCGCTGCAATGTATTAGGCTACAAAGTCCCAGGCTACTGGTCACCACTTGGCCAGGTCCCAGTTACAGAGCTCCCTGTGATGGCTTCTTTTGCATATCAATGTGGCGAGGCTATGGTGCCCAGTTTTTTGGTCAAACAAGCATTCATCTATTTGCTCTTGTTTTTTAAACATTTTATTAGGGGCTCATACAACTCTTATCACAATCCATACATATACATACATCAATTTCATAAAGCACATCTGTACATTCTTTGCCCTAATCACTCTCAAAGCATTTGCTCTCCACTAAAGCCCTCCACATCAGGTCCTCTTTTTTTGTCCCCGCTCCCCCTCCCTCATGAGCTCTTGATAATCCACAGATTGTTATTTTGTCATCTCTTGCCCTTTCCGGAGTCTCCCTTCCCCCCTTCTCTGCCGTCCATGTCCCAGGGAGGAGGTCACATGTGGATCCTTGTAATCAGTTCCCCCTTTCCAACCCACTCACCCTCCACTCTCCCAGTATCACCCCTCACACCCCTGGTCATGAAGGTATCATCCACCCTGGATTCCCTGTGCCTCCACCTCCCATATTCACCAGTGTACAGCCTCTGCCCTATCCAGTCCTGCAAGGTAGAATTTGGATCCTGGTAGTTGGGGAGAGGAAGCATCCAGGATCTGGGGGAAAGCTGTGTTCTTCATTGGTACTACATCTCCTAAAGCCCTCTATGAGGGGATCTCCAGTTGTTGACATTTGGGCCTCTGGTCTCCACTCTGCACTTCCCCCTTCATTCTCTATGGTATATATATCCATACACACACACACACACACACACACACACACACACACACACACATATATATATATATATATATATATATATATATATTCTTTTTTTTTTTTTGCATGATGCCTTATACCTGGTCCCTTTGGCAACTCATGATCGCACCGGCTGGTGTGCTTCTTCCAGATGGGCTTTATTGCTTCTGAGCTAGATGGCCGCTTGTTCACCTCATCTATTTGCTCTTATGAAGGAGTAGGTCTCAAGCAAAATAGAATACCTTCCATAATGTGGGAAGCGGTAAACCTATCAGCCAAAGGCCTTCAGCGCACCCTAGGGTGTGTTCTGACCATTCTTATTCTTGTCTTTTCCCATCACCTAACCTATGGATTTTAGGATGAACATCTACAGAGCTCTTTAGGCTGTTGCCTGACCTATGAATTTGGAACTTGCCATTTCCCTATGTGAGCCAATTCCTAGAAATAAGCCTCACTCTCTGGGGCTCTGGTGTCGTAGTGGGTGGCCCATTGGGCATCCAACAGCAAGGACATCAGTTTGAAAACACCAACGGCTCCTTGAGGGAAAGATGAAGCTTCATAATATCCTGAAGAGTTACAGTCTCCAACGCCCAAAAGGTCAGTTCTATACTGTTTTACACAGTCACTTTGAGTCTACCTTGATGGCAATGAGTGGCCGGTGCAGTGGTTAACCATAGGAGCCCTGGTGGATATATCGATATCTCCACTTACAGCTATATAACTGGTTTGGTTTCTCTAGGGAACTCTGACTATGACACTCTCCATAGGCAGGGCTGGGACCTCTGTTGAGATTTCCCTCTTGTGCCCTTCCTTGATTCCCCCCACAGGTGCTTATGACCTGAGCATTCCTCAATAAATGTCAGGAATCCAGAGCTAATTCCATCACAATGTCTCCTTCTTCCAGGGAGTCTGAATGACTTCTGGGGAATATGAACTGCAGTCTCCATCCAACTTCCTCCTTCTATTTCTATGATCTGGATCTTATTTGGGGCTCATTTGGTTGTAAACAGGTAAAGAGACCAATACTTGGAAGAGAGAATCCTAGGAAAATGGAAAGGTGGGGAGAACAAGAGGACAGCTGGCTCTGTCGACGGTTCCTGACCACCACTGGCATGTTCCTGTGTTCTTTGTGTCTGTCTCTCAGGGCACATGCTGTAATCTCACAACATAGACCACCTCCTCCACATGGCGGGACATGTGCTTCTGAATTATGCTTCTTAGATGCCAGGCCACTTGCAAAAGTGGGACTATCTTTTTCGTTTTTTGTTTGGAAATGCTCCAGAAAAAGCGTCTAGTTGACCCATCTTATGTCAGTGTCTCCACTGGGCCAATGAAAACAGCCTTGTGACCATATTGAAATGTGGTGTCTTCCCCTGGGAACTGATGTTTCAGCCAGTGAGGTAGTTCACAGGGACAGATAAGAAAGGGATTGGGACAGATTAAAATAATAATAATGTCTATTTGCAAAGAATAGGGCCTTATTATTTTTCGGATGCCCCCATCTGAACACCCTACCACTGAATATAGGCAGGAGGTAGGGCCCACCTGTCACTCAAGCAGCTAAAAATGTACAGCACTTGCTGTAGCAGCTGCTAATGTGCCCATGTATTAGCACTTGGCACCCACCACTCCCATAAATGCCAATGGTCTCACAGGAAGCACATGTAACTCCCCACACAGGGAACAGTCATTGAGCAGACAGGGAAGTTGACATCCTCCAGGACCTAATGCCACTTTAACCAATGACACATGGGGATAGGTGGAGCCACACTCCAGTTCCCTCAGCCTTTGGGTGGGACAACTACAAGAGGATTTATACTGTCTCTGGGAACCTACTCAATGACATTTCTTTATCGGCCCCTTCCCTTTGCTCTATCAGTATTACCCTTCTCTACTGGTCCTTCCTGGAGGCACCTCCCAAGGAAACAATAGTCTAGCTGCCATTCCAATTCTAGTGGATTCCAATTCTTGGTGACCGCATTCATGTGAGTCAATCAGAACTGTGCTTTCTGCAGATTCTTTCTCTCCCCTTTTTAAGAGTAGTTTTAAGGACACTGTGAAAGCTTCCCACCATCCAGTTCCAGAACATTTTCATCGACCCTGCAGCCATTAAGCAGTCATTCCCCATTGCCCCTCCCACCCCACCCTAGGAAACCACCAATCTACTCTATGGCTCTACGGGATTTACCTGTCCAGCATTTTTGCTCTAAATGGACTCACAATACATGGCATTTGGTGTTTGGCGTCTTTCACTTCATGTCTTGCGTTCACCTGTGTTACAGAGTCTGTCTGAATCAAAGGCCTTAGTTTTCTTGTGGCAGACTATATGTATATCCCACTCTGTGTAGATCATATTTTCTCTATTCTTCTACTGATGGGTATTGTTGGCTTATTGTTTACCTTTTGCCCATAGTGATTAGTGCAGCATCCATCTGGGTACTCGTCTTTCATTCTTTTAGATATGCACTTGGGAATGGACTCCCTGGATCAGCTGGCAAGGGTTCATGACCAAGTGGGTTATGTTGGGCTGCTAACCGTAAGGCCAACATTTTGGACCCTTTAGCTACTGCGAGATAGAAATGCTCTCATAATGATCCACAGCCCTCCAGACCCACCAGCCACAGTTCTACTCTGTCCTTTCGGGTTGCTGTGAGTCAGATTCAACTCGATGGCAGTGGTAGTGATGAAGCCAGCGACTTGAGAGTGGAACCAGGGACCGTGGAGAATTCTGGCAGTAGCCATGGTGTCCTCACTACCCAGATGCCAGCAGCCACCAGTGAACAAAGGAGGCACAAGCAACATTCTCGCTGACTTCATGCTGGCGACCCGGCTTCCCCTGCTTCCTCAAATGCCATTTCCTCAGCTTTACTGGCAAGGGGGTGTACTCCCTATTATCATGTCACCAACTCTTTCAATGGTCCACCTAGCCAGGTGTGATTCCAGACACTGTGCAGGCACCATCAGCGAAGGTGGCTGCCCACCTCATTTGTACACATGCAAAGAACGTGATCATTCTTGGCACTGGTGTCCTTAGTCATCCTGGTTGGTATATTTACATCCTTGGGGAGCTGGGTCAGTGAGCAAGCACTTCTCAAGTTGCCCATATGATCTGTTTACTGAGAGTGCCAGCCCAAGGATCTGACTTGCCACCCACAGTGAACGCACCTCTGAGGCAAAGGGGAAGGTTTCTTTCTAACAGGGAGACCAGCAGGTCTTCTGCAGACATCACTCCCCTGCAGCACTCTGATCTGAGGCCTTTCATATTCCAAAGAGCAGCATTAAGATTCCCATCTGTCACCCAGTCAGACTCACATGTGCGAATTCTCTTTTCAGAGCAAGACAGCCAATGCAGTGAGCTGGGTAAAGGGGCAGTCTCACTCTGAGGAGACTCAGCCAAGAGTGTAGGGACAGGGAGTGAAATGTGCAGCTTCCAGCTGCCACCCAAGCCTCCTTAGTGCAGTGGCATGAGAGCAAAGAGATAGTCCTTTGTGACTCTTTGACCTCCTTCCTGGCCTTGGTGGAATTAACACTGCTCAGTGCCAGTCTCTTCTGAATATATGGAAAAGATAGCTCAGAAAAGAATAGAGTTAAATAAGAGCAGGACAGAGTAAGGTGGCTTCATGGTGTTGCATTTGTGTGTCTCAGAGCCCATCCTGGCTCACAGTGACCCTCTGTGACAGAGAAGAACTGTTCCACAGATTTTTCTAGGCAGAATTTTAGGGAAATGTACCTAGCAGCACAGTGGTTGCATGTGCGGCTGTAACAGAGAGACTGGCAGTTTGAACTCACTGATCCCCATTGAGAGAGTGAAGACGTGACTGCCTGCTCCCATGAAGACTCCTATCCTGTTGTTGTCTGTCCATTTGTGGTGCTGTGGTGAGTTGTGTGTTACTGTGATGCTGGAAGCCACGTGACTGGTATTTCAAATGCCAGCAGGGTTACCTCAAGTGAAGAGGTGTCAGGGAAACTTCCAGGCTATGAACAGAATACAAAGAAGGGTTCCACTGCCCACTTCAGAGGAAGTAGCCGCTGAAAACCCTTACACTATAGCACAGTGTGCCTTTCCTTCCCGTCACAGGGAGTCAGAATCGCCTCAATGGCACATAACAACCAACAACACCTTTGAGGAGGGAAATCTCCTTCAGTAGGGCTGGGTGAGTTTAAACTGGGTGGCTTCTTGGTTAGCACTTGAGCTCTGAATCATCTCACCACCAGGGCTACCATCTTCATGATGCAGGCAAATAAAACCATCTTGGTCCTGCTCGGTATTGCCAGTGTCAGCATGCTCTTTCTCCCATAAGCACGTGTCTGGTGGTTGGACCACAGCAAACCCGGTTGACACTATTTCCTCATCACCCCGTGTGTGTCAGAGTAGAAGTGAACCATGAAGTTTTCTTTGATTAAAAACATTTTTATTGTGATTTGGGTGAAGGTTAAAGAGCAGCTCAGCTGTCCATTGAGCAACGCATACACATTTTGTTTCATGTCATTGATAGCAATTCCCACAATGTACCATCACTTCCCCCACATCTTCTTGTTTCTTGTCTCCAAGCTTCCTTCATTCTCAACTTTTTTGAACTTCGTTCTTGGGGGAATGCTGTCTTTTGATCTCATGTGATCTATTATTCTACGGTATTTGTATGTCTCTAATGTCATTGTTCCCATTATAGACCTGTCTATTGTTTGGTTGAACATTGAGCCATGATGAGTTCAGTTCCAGACCTGCAGGGTAACTAAGCACCATAGTCTTGCAATTTCACCAGCCTTTTTCCAAACAGTAAGCTTGGTGTTTTATCATGATTTTGAGTTTTGCCCCACATTTCCCTTCTACTCTAATCAAGCCCTTCTAATGTGATCTCTTTCATAGCAGTCGATAGTGAGAGCTAGGCACCATCTAGTTCTTCTGGTCTCCAGTGGTGGAGGGTGATCGTTGCTTGAGTCACTAGTCATTGATTCATTGTGCCCAATCAGTTCTCCTCTTCTGCTGTCCTCTGGATGGGGAGAGACCAACTGTTGCCCCTTTCCTGATTGCTCAGGAACTTTGAAAATCCCAGAGACGATGGTCCTGATCCCCCAGGCTCAACAACTCATTCCCTCACAGTTTTTGCATCTGTCTCAGAGATTTTTGACATTGGTCCCTGTATGCTCCACCATATACCTGGATCTATTTAACAACCAAGGTCAATACATTCTATAAACTTTTCAATGGCCGAGGATTCTGAAGAAGATTGCCAGCCTTCTCTTTCATAGCTCCTCTAAGTGGGTTGGGAATGACAACGTTTCCCTTAATAGCAGAGCTCATTAACTGTTTACACCCCTAGATACTTCTTACTCTTAGAAAACTCACTGCCATCGAATCCATGCTGACTCACAGCCAACTTATAGGGCAGCGTAGAACTGCCCCTGTGAGTGTCTGAGACTCGAACTCTTTATGGGAGCAGAATGCCTTATCTTTCTCCCACAAAGCAGCTGGTAGTTTCAAACTGCTGATATAGCAATTAGCAGCCCAACTTGTAGCCACTAGGCCACAAAGGCTCTTTTTCTTCCTAGCAAAGAGAGGGAAAATAAGCAAACGGAACATTCCCCTGGTGCTTCCCGTGGATGCTGCGATGGGAGCTGGATCCTGAAGGCCCGGATTGGCTAAAGCTCCATTTACACAGGAACACATGCCTCCCTTGTTAGTATTTGCATTGGGCAAGCCATTTCCTGCGTTGACATTTTGCATCTAGTTAAATGCCAGCAACTCCAGAGAGACGTAGCTTTTACCTGTGGCTCTGCCCTTCTGGACAAGCCTTTGGTGCTCGAGGGGGCTACTTTCAGTCTATGATCTTACATGTCCTTTTGGATCCCTTCGTCTCTTGTTTTTGTTTTGATTAACAGAAACTGGATGAACAGCTTCAGGCTTAATATAATCGCTGCTGAATATTTCATTGGGAAATGTTCTTAAGAAGGCAGTTGGCATCCATGATCTAAGTGTATGCATAGAGATTTCTTTTCAGATGGTAAAGTGGCTTTGAATAATTATGGTTATTACTAGTGAATTAAAGACAAATGTGCCTCAAAATGTGAACATTAGGTGTGTGTGTGTGTGTGTGTGTGTGTGTGTGTGTGTGCATGTTTTAAAGAGCACATGGCTTGGTGATAGAGAGGGCGAAGCACTGGTGAGGAGCACATGACAGTGTTCAGAGAGATGACAAAGGGTAGTGATGAAACAAAACAGATTCCAACCTCACATCCTCTGCTCCCTGCCTCAGAGGGAGGTCGCAACAAGGAGCAGAAATGCCAAGGGCATTTCCTGCCCTCTCACAGCTGGCAAGCGCCACAGAAGGCACGGGGTTTTAATGCCGAGGCTTTGCTGCTGTGAGGCAGGAAGGGGGGCTTGCCATAGTTTCCACACGCTGACATCACAAACATACCGCAAGTGGGTGCCTTTAACACACCAAAGTCAATGTTCTCACAGCACCGGAGGCTGACAGCATCATGCCAGTGCACCAGCTTGATGGGCAGGCTCTCTTTGTCCATCCCTGGGGGCTGAGGGCTGGTGGGCGGTATTCTTGTTTTGGCTTCAATAACCTCCATGGTTGGTGGTCCTTGGAGCTCTCTGCATGGCAGCTGCCTTCTTCCCTTGGAGTTGGTTTGCTTCAGTGTTGAATTGAATCCTTTTGTATCAGCCAAGTGTTTGGTGTAAGGTACAACCTCTTTAATGTCATAAAGAAAATCTCTGCCCAGGTGGGATTACATCCACAGTAAAAAATCCCACTCCTGTAGAGCTCACTCCAGCTCATCATGGCCCTCTCCAGGGGGGTTCCATGCCTGGGCATCTTTATGGAAGCACACAGCCACAGTTTTTCTCCAGAGAAACAGCTAGTGGGTTCTGAACTACTGACCTTGTTGTGAATAGCCCCCTTCTTAACGTGTGCGCCAGAAGCCCTGCTCTGCGGTTTGATGAGCAGCCCTTCTGGCCATTGCTAAGGGCTACATGGCAAAGTCATTTGGTACAAGCAACGTTGTCATCAGCAAAGAATGAGTTTAGCTGGCCTCAGTAGGATACTCAGCAGGGAAGTGATAAACTGCTTGGCTTGGGTTTTATGCAGGAGAACCATGGGAGTTGAGATGTGCAGTCTCTTGATTTGGACCCAGACACTCTATCTCCCAGCCTGAACTCTCACCATCATACTCAACTTTTGGGGGTCAAATGTTTGACTCACCTGAGAGATGTGCAGGTGAAAGCGTGCCCCAGAAACATTTCCCTCACATCCCTGTCATCTCGGAGAGTTCTCCAGATAAGGATTGGTGGTTCATGTGAAGGGACATATTGTAGCATTTCCCTTGCACTCCTCAAAGGCAAGAAAATGACCCACAGCACCTCGAGTTGCCAGCAGTGTCAAAGGGGATGTGCTCCTTGAGACTCAAGCTGAGTCCCCAGGAGACGAGCTCTCAACTATGGAATTAGCGCTTTTGAAAAGGGGCAAATCTTCCAGCAGTTCTCTCTTCAGAGGCCTGGCCGTACGCTCTGCAGACTTGTGGGCACGCTCACTCTGGTGAACCCAAATTCTTGGGAGAGGCTGATCTGTCCCTAGAAAACTGGCCACATGCAAAAGCATAGAGACCAATATCTGCCTCCTGCTGGAAGGATCTGGAAGGAGAAGGGGGGCTAGAGTCCTCTAGGAGGGAAGTTGAGAGCCAGGAGAGGCAGCAAAGCCACAGTTCCAGCAGGTGGTGTCCTAAGGCTAAGGGAGCTTGCCAAGGATCAAGTGAGTCCTGGAGGTGTCTGCAGCCCATCTTGCTGAGGGCCTCCATTTATGTCATATATCTATGGATAATGGGAAGGGCCCCCAAGGCCCGCTGGCTGACCTCATATGATACGCCGTGAACTATCCACCTTGGCATCCTCCAAAGTCTCTGAAAGCTGCAGCCCCTACCACCCACTGGCAGCCTTCTTGGACAGGATCTCCTCCACACTGCTGCAACCATAGGCTCACACACAAGGACCATTGTGAGGACGGTGCAGGACCAGGTGGTGCTTCAATCTCTTGTGTGCACTTTTGCTATGAGTCAGGAGCTCACTCAATGGTATCTAACAAGTTATTGTGAGATGACATGAGAGGACTTCGTGGAGGCCCTTCCAAGAGAGGGTTGGAACATAGCATGGTAAGAGGCCTGGTCAGGAATGTGCTCATTGTGCTCATTGTTTCCATCCCCTTCTCCCGGAAGCCACTGCTCTAGGGAGGAAAGGCAGGCCCAGAGACAGGGAAGGGCTAGGGAAGAGGGAGCGATAGGAGAGCAATAGAAAAGACAGGTTACTCTCCCTCATTCCCAGTATAGCTCCTCAAACCTCAGGTAAAGCCTCTGATTCTGAGGCTGAGGCTTATAATAGGATCAGACTGAACATTTAATCCTTCAAGCTGCCTGGAAAGTGTGGGAGCTGATTAACATGGCAAGAGATGAAGAAGGAAGGAATCTACTGGTTACAGATATGAAAGCACCTGTTAGTGAAGCCTTCTCAGTTTCTTATTGCCTTATCAATGTCATCAGTCCACTTAATGTACTCACTTTCCAAACGCCTATTAACCAATTGTACATACCTTGAGTTCTTTCTAGGAGGCAATATTAATATTCTCATTTCCGAGTTGAGGCCACAGAAGTTTGGACAACTTCTGGTTGTTGTTGTTGCTGGCAGGTGCTCATCAAGTTGGTTCCAACTCATAGCAACCCCTGTGAATACCGGAAGGGAGCATGGCCCCGTCCTGTGTCCCCCTCTCTGAAGGGCACTTGCCTCAAATCTTTAAATTCAAAGCTTATTGTTTTGTCAAATGAAATCATTTCTTCAGTCAATCTCAGAAATCTTTATGTAAAAACGTTGGAAACGCCTTTCACTCAAGGTCTAGGGAGGCTGAGTAAGGTGGGAGGGGCTCCAGGACAGATGGTGGGAATCACTCCTGCAGGTGGGTGGTAGGTTGGCGAGGCCAGTCTGACTTGCCTCCCTGGTGACTGACCTCAACCAGCAATGGGCAGCTGGACACATGTCATGAGTGACCTCTGGTCTTCGTAGCGGTGGATGCCAGTAGACCGTCAGGTATGGGAGACCCATGAGAAAATAGGTTACTTTTCTCTTTCTCTCCAAGTTTCTCTGTGATCTCTTTATGCTGCCTGAGCCCGCATGCATACTGACAAAGGCAGACACGTGCACACACATGACAAAGTAAATAGAGACGCCCACATTCACAGACGTATTCATCCACGTGCAAATAGGCACATATGTGCACATGCATGCCAATGCAGACACAGACATTCATGAATGCACATGTATTCGTGAAAGCTGATTTTCATGGGGAAAAAGATCAGATCTATCACTGTCACGTCCACTCCAACTCAAAGCAACTGTAGAACACAGAGGAGAACTGCCCCATTGGGTTTCCAAAGCTGTCATCTTGTCAGACACAGTCAGCCACCACTTTCTCCTGCAGAGCAGCTGGGGTTTTCCAACTGCCGACCTTTCACTTAGCAGCCGAGCACTTGCTGATTTTCATAGGAATCTGGAAATCAGTTTCATTGCCTGCTAGTCACACCTCCTCTGTGAGTTAGCACAGCCTGGTAAGCTTGGAAGGAGAAAAATCTTCCTTCCCGAGGTAGTTGTGTGGTTTTCCCCTGAGGAAATGGTTCAGAAAAAGATTTCCTTCAAGAAATCAGAACACTCTTGAAGAGAAATTTCCTGCGAAAACATTTGTTTGCTTGACACTGAGACAAGTGAAGCAGCCCCCTGACTTCCCCCTTGGGTTCTCTTTCTCATCATGACTGCTCTGCTCAGCTACAAGGCTCCACGTCCTGGGAGCAAGGGTGCCCTTCTATTTGGAACCTCACAGGGCTCCACTGTGAGTCAGGGAAAGACCTGGAAACTTGACCATCCTGAGACGAGGCCTGCATAGCAATATCATCTGTCATCAGGCTCATCATTTCTCTCATTTTTTGTAAGGTCATTGAGCCCTTGGAGCCCTGAGAAGTTCTCTCAGAGGAAACCATCCTCCTCCCATGAATCCAAGAGGCACTGCTTAAAGATTGTTGTCTTCTACTTACAGGAATACCAGCAACCAATTGCCATTGAGTCAACTCGGACTCATGGAGAGCCCAACTGTGTTAGAGAAGTCCGGTCCCTAGAATTTTCCATGGCTGGGGTGGGTATTTTTCCAGAGGCATATCACCAGGCCCTTCTTGGAAGGCACCTCTGGGTGAACTCAAACCTTTAACCCGTAGTTCGCAGCCTAGCTCATGAACAATACCATCCAAGGACGGTACATTTACTTGCTAATGGTCACCTGCAGTAGATGAACCGAGGTCAAGTAACTGCCTGAGAAACATCAACCAGAGGAAAGCAGAGTGAACCCCAGGGTTCTTGGGAAGAGGGCCAGAGAGAGAAAAGGGAGAAAACAGCTTTCTCGGGACATCAGAAAGGAAAGGACTCCACTTTGTGGATGCCATAGAACAATCCCAAGCCAAGCATGGGTGAGAAACAGACCCCACCCAAACCCAGCGGGCTGGATTCTGTCGCCAAGTGTTGAACACCAGACATGGATATGACAGAGCCGCTAGTGGTCCGTGGAAAGAAACTGTTTGCCCATTGTCTGGTAGTTTTGCAGCATTTGAACAACCAGGTCTCTGCTGCCTCTTCTGGCCTGAAATATAATTGCAGCCATAACCGCCCTGCGTTTCAATGGGTAGAACTCCCTGGGGAGGGCTAACTACCCCAATCATTTGGGAGATCATTTTAGGATTGTCCAGGAGATCTTTGGCTGTGTCTATAATATGAACGATGGTGTCTTTGTTTTAAAAAAAGAAACTTTTTATTGTAAGGTGGGTTAAGATTTACAGAGAAAATCAGCTTTGCACGTAACAATTTATACACGTTTTGTTATGTGACATTGATGACAATCTCCTGCAATGTAATATCACTCATGCCATTGAAACTCTGCTTCCTGTTTTCATTCACCCTTCTCCCCTAACCTTGCCTGCCTTTTGAATTTGGCCTTGGGCAAATACTGCCTATTTGCTTTTGAATGGTTGATGGTTCTGAGGAATGTGTGCTCCTCAGTGCTATGATTCATTTTGGTGTAGTTGTTCTTATCAGGTGCCATTGAGCCAGTTGCAACCCACATTGACCCTATGCCAAACATTCAGAAACACTACCTAGCCCTGAATAATTCTCCTAATTGTTCCCAAGCTTGAGCCCCTTGTTTCAGTCACTGTCAATCCATCTCCTTAAGGGGCTTCCTCTCTTTCACTGTCCCTCTACTTCACCTGGCATGATGTCCTTCTCCAGGGACGAGTCTCTCTTAATAATATGACCAAAGTATGTGAGAGGAAGTCTCACCATCCTTGCCTTTAAGGAGCCCTCTGACCATACTTCTTCTAAGACAGATCTGTTTGTTCCCTTGGCAGTCCATGTTACTTTCAATATTCTTCACCAGCACCACAATTCAGACATATCAATTCTTCTTCAGCCTTCCTTATTCAATGTCTGACTTTCACATACTTATGAGGCAATTTAAATTACTATGGCTTGGGTAAGGTGCACCTTAGTCCTCAAAGTAACATCCTTGCTTTTTAGCACTCTACAGACGTATTGTGCACCAAATGTATCCATATGCAATGCGCCATTTGATCTCATGATTGCAGCTTCCGAGAGCATTGATTATAGACCTCATGAAGACAAAAATCCGTGACAACTTCAACAAATAACAACAAGTAAAAAAACAACAAACTTCTCCATTTATCATGGTACCTATTGATCAAGTTGTGAGGATGTGTGTCTTCTTGACATTGAGTAGTAATCCATACTGAGGGCTGCAATCTTTTCTCATAAGGTTCACTTTATAAACCTGTCTATTTTTCAGGGTGTTGAATCCAGTTCCAGACCTGAAGGGTGATGAAGGACCATAGTAGTGGGGATCTCACTAGTCTATCTAACCAATAAACCTCATCTTTTATCATTATTATTATTACTATTGGTAGTAGTAGTATGACTTTCAGTTTTCTTACGCATTACTCCCCACTCTATCTAGGATCATGTACCATGATCCCTTTCAGAGCAGCTGTTTGTGATAGGCAGGCACCATTTAGTTCTTCTGACCTTAGCATCATAGAGGCTGAGGTACGCATAGTCCATTACTGATTTGGACTAATTGTTGCCAGGCATCTTGAGCTTCTTCAACGTTATTTGCTCCAGACAGGGTGCAATAGTTTATTGTGCCAGCCTGGCCGATAAACACAAGTAGGATTAATCGAAGGGCAGAGGGATAAATGGCTTCGTGAGCCTCACCTTGCTTGTTCTGTGCCTCAATTTAAAGGGGTACACTACCTGTGGGATGCCTAGCTTGTGGATTGTGTCGCTGTAAGTTGAGGTCCATTTAATCCCACAGGATTGGAATGTTCGTGTCTGTAGCTGGGGTCCGACAGTTGGTGACAGTTGGTGACTTACCTTGCTGTTTGCTGCCTGGGTATATATAGCCCAACTCTCACTACAGAAAGGGACTGGCAACTGGCGGCTCTCAAACCTTAAAGGACTGCTAGTGTCTCACTGTTTTATAATTTAACTGTTAGTTTCTTGTGTTATCTATCTGTATATAATTTAGTGGTTCATTTCTTGTATTGAATATCTAGCTTTATAAATATATTTATATATAATTACTAGCAATATGGTTTTGTCTCTCTAGAGAACCCTGTCCAACACATAGGGTGAGACCAAGAACCGACTTTTAGTTTGCTACTCACTAGCTTTTGAAGACCCCAGTCATTTCCCTGATGGATACAGAACATTGTCTTTGTGAGCTAGTTTGTACCAATTGACCTTGGGGTCTCTCAGAGCTATGTTCCTGATCCCCGATATTTAGGACACACTCCCTCAAGGGGTTTTGTTCTAGCTAAGACATTTTCATAACTATGCATCCTGGATGCACTATTATATTCATGGTCATATTTGTAGTATATGCTAATATGTATATAGAACTGTTCTCTGGCAAACCTATATTTATTCACGGGGCTAGTCCCATTCTCCTTCCCACAACTGCTCAGATTTTGTGGTTTTTCTATCTATCTATTTATCTCTCTAGCTATCCTTGTATGTTATTGTTATTATTGGAGTATTTATCTCTGTTGCCTTTAATGCTTGTAGTCTACTGAGAAAGGATAGTGTTTTGATGTTCCAAATGTTTCCCCATTTTCTGGGTTACATGACACAAACCAACAGAAGAAGAGAAAAGAAAAAATTTTAACCCAAGTAATAACACCAACAATAAAACCAATTTAGTCTTTTGGTTAAGAATTAGTCAGACTTTCCCACTCCTAGGCTAACCCTTGAAAGAAAAAGAATGAGATAAAAGACCATAGGGAGGAAGAAAGGAGAGTGGGAGGCAAGGGAATAAAGAAAGAAGGTGGCAGGGTTGTGTGAACAATTAATGTGGACCTTCTTTGATGTGTATTAAAAATAATGTTGACTGGTTTTTTCAATACTCACCAAAAATTATTTATATCAATCAAGAAAACTTCACTACCCTGGAATCAATTCTGACATATAGCAACCCTTTGGACAGAGTATAGAACTGCCCCTGTGGGTTTCCAAGGCTGTAAATCTTTACAGGTGTAGAAAACCTCATCTTTCTCTTGTGGAGTGAGGGTGGGGGGAGTTTCGAACTTCTGATCTTGCAGTTAGAAGTCCAACTCGTAATCTACCTCACCAACAGGGCTCCTCCTTTCATCATTAATCTAGACTGTTTGACCTTCTTGGCTTACTGGGTTTGGTTTTCTCGCTTTGGAAGACATGGTACCAAAATACACACCATTTCCTAGCCCCCCCAAAAAATCAAAAGTAAGCAAAACAAAACAGGAAAAACTAGCAACCCAATCCAAACCAACTAACCTATTTAGCCATATAGATAAAGGATACTTGTAGCCAACCTCTGTGTTGGGGGAAATAGGGATAGATGGGGACTGTGGTTAACAGGAACGTGTCAGCTCATCCACAGGGGACATTCAAATTCTAGCTCCAGACTGTTGTTGCCTTGGGGAAATGCAAGGATTTTAAGGCCTGATTTTCTGTTTGTAACTGAGATGCTGAGAATATAAAATTCGATGTGAAATCGCCAACTTTTCAAATATTGGATCACATTAGTTAAAACCACTTTTCAGGCTGCTCATCATCATACTAGCACATCATTAGGCTAAAATCATATCAAAGACGTCTGGTTTGTCCCCTGTGCCCTTTAAGGACAGCTGAAACATAAGGACGGGAATGGGACATTCATTCTTCCTCTAGACCCTCACCCTTTGCCTCCATTGGCTGGCGTTCATAGAAGAGGCAGAGGGTTTTGTTCAACTTCAGCATAATCAGAGTCCTGAGAGTTAAACACAATACATATATAATTTCATATTAGTCATTTTAATATTAGCCCAAACAAAACCAACAAAAGCCCAACCCATTGCTGTTATGTTGGTTCTGGTTCCCGAGGACCCCCTGGGTGCCAGGGAGAAACTACACATCACAGGATTCTCAAGCCTGTGGGCTTCTAGAAGCAGGCCATTAGTTATTTCTTCTGAGGGGTGCAACTGCCCACCTCTTGATACATTGAGTCCTTAACCATTTGTGCCACCCAGGGTCTCCCAGTCTTCGTATGTGACCCCCAAATTCCTTGACAGGCTACCTATAGGAAGGTAGAGTCTATGCCCTTTGCCCTTAAATTGGGATGTTTCATGACCTCTGTGACCAATAGATTATGGAGAAGATGACACTGTGACATCTAGTTTGGGCAACCCCCTTCCCTCCCACAAAGTGCTTCAAAGCTTCTGAAAAATCCCTTCAAAGACTTCTTCTTGAGTGCTCACCCTTAGAATGTCCAGCCTCCACGTGCTACCTCTCAGGACACTTCTCAGCACCCGGACACTATGCTGAAAGAAGCCTGAGCCGCCTGGAAAGGTCACGTGGAGACACTCCAACCAACAACCCAGCTAAGCACCCAGCTAATGGCCAGCTTCAGCTGCCAGCCCTCTGAGTGCACGTGTAGGCACTGGAGTCACCAGAGGCCCCTGCCCCAGCTCCCATGTGACTGCCAACTCATGGGAGACTCCAAGCACGACCCAGTGGCGTCCCAGCAACCACACGATGATGGTCCTTGTTTGAAGCCACTGCGTTTGGGGAGGGGGCGTTTCTTGCCCAGCCACAGGAATGAGAACCTGCATCTCAACAACATGCAGGTGGTTGAGGGGGCCGTCTTTCGAGCAAGGCAGCCTCCCTTCTTGTCAACTGCTAGGGATTTTTGTTGTTCTTGCCATTGCTGCCCCAATTCCCCAGGAGCTAGTGGAAGGCAGTCAGCAGGCCTCAGGTGCCCAGGAGGCAGGAGCCTCTGTGGGATGCAGTTACAATGGGAGGCATAACTTTAAAGGCAGGAGCCTGACTTTACCTTTGCCTCCTGGAGATTTGGGATGCAGTACACCTGTCAAATCCCATCTTCTGTCCAACCCTGATCATATGTCTGTCTTATGTTTGCACACAGGACGCAGACTTGTGAACACCCAAAGAACAGGGTCTGGTGCCAAGAAACCAGCGCCACAAGGAACTGATGTTTCTCCAGCAATGGGGATGGGTGGGATGAGAGGAAGAAAGGAGTACAAATCACTGGATCAAAACAAAGTGGGGAAAGGAAGGAGAAAAGGGAGAGAGTGAAGGAGGGAGACTGGGAGGCTGAAGGGAAAAGGCAGGGAAGGAAAGGAGAAAGGTGGCGGTGGGGAGAGAGGAGCGAAGAAGAAATGGAGGAGTGTGGGAGGGAAGATGGAAGGTGAAGGCAGGCAGGAAGATGTGAGCAAAGGGAGGGAAGGAAGAAAAGAGAAAGAGAAGGGCAAGAAGAAGAAAATGAGAAAGGAAGAAAATGAGAAACCTAATGTCAATGGCACCCTCTATGTTTTTATTTCCTGCTTTTCTGAGGTAGCCTCTTCAGCAGAAGCAAATGGGCTGAATCGCCTGAAACTCCACCTAGGTAGTAAGCACGGGTTTCATTTCGCCAGGGCCTGTGAAAATGTTTGAACTGAGCAGCATTAACATGGAGACAGCGATTACCCCACGTGGCTGTTGCGCTCTGATGATACCAAGGCAACGGGAATGGGGGGCTCATTATTTCACCAGATGACAAAAAAATAGTATTCTGACGTTTAACCCTGAACGTGGGGAAGGGGTGCGTGGGGGAGGAATCAGGGGCTCTTTGTGGAGTCTCCTCTTGCCATTGTGATGCCCCTTGGCCTGCCAACAACCTGAGGTCCTGCACGCTGCCAGTGAGGGGCTTGGCTGCAGGCCCTAGCCCAGCATTTCTTATCAGATTTACTGTGACAAGTGATGGGAGAAAAGCAAGATGCTGTTAACAGCGCATCCGTTCAGACCCTGCTATTTAGAAATTTGGATTTATATTTTGTCAGAGAGAAGTAGCACTGATGTTAATCTTTGCACTACCCTTGGGAAAAAATCATTCATAATCTTATAACAATAATCCATAGCATTTGAGGAGCTCTGAGAACCAAGGGATGGTCAGAAGCATTTTTAGACAGATGTCTCATTTCATCTTCAAAGCAACCCAGTGAGGAATAAGAAAAGTTGGCTTATGACTTCCCTTTTGGGAAGTGAATCTTTGGAAGCACAGAGAGGTCCAGGTTTGCCAAAGGTCACAGTGTCAATAAGTTAGAGAGCCTGGATTTGAACCTGAGCGGTCTGCTGCCAGAGGTACTTTTTTTGCTCGTGTTTATTAAGGCAACTTGGAGCTATGGCAAGGATTCAGATAGAATTGAGGATCATTTTTTTAACAATTTATTAGGGGCTCATACAACTCTTATCACAGTTCATACATATACATACATCAATTGTATAAAGCACATCTGTACAGTCTTTGCCCTAATCATTCTTTTCTCCTCTTTTCTTTTTTTACATTTTATTAGGGACTCATACAACTCTTATCACAATCCATACATATTCATACATCAATTGTATAAAGCACATCCATACATTCCCTACCCCAATCATTCTCAAAGCATTTGCTCTCCACTTAAGCCCTTTGCATCAGGTCCTCTTTTATTTCCCCCTCCCTCCCCTTCCCTCCTCCCTTATGTGCCCTTGGTAATTTATACATCGTTATTTTGTCATATCTTGCCCTATCCGGAGTCTCCCTTCCCCGGTTCTCTGCTGTCCCTCTCCCAGGGAAGAGGTCACATGTGGATCCTTGTAATCAGTTCCCCCTTTCCAACCCACTCACCCTCCACTCTCCCAGCATTGCCCCTCACACCCTTGGTCCTGAAGGTATCGTCCACCCTGGATTCCCTGTACCTCCAGCCCTCATATGTACCAGTGTACAGCCTCTGCCCTATCCAGCCCTAACAGTGCTTCTCTCTATCCTTGTGGAGCCCTGGTGATGGGCTGGGCTGCTAAGTAGTAGCTTAAAGAGGCTTTCCCCTCCTGTGAAAAGTTACACTCTCGGGAAACTCACGGGTGCCAGTTCTACCCTGTCCTCCAGGGTTGTTCTGAATCAATGTCAAGTCAATGGCAGTGAGTTTGGCTTTTTAATGTCTCTCCCTGTTGTTGTTGTTGTTGTTGTTAGTTTGCCATCCAGTTGGTTCTGGTCCATGGCAAACCTATTCACAGCAGAATGTAACAATAACAGCACCTCCTCCATCCACCCAAGTGTTCCTATGCTCAGTCCTCTTGTTGTAGTCACTGTGTCAATCCAGCTCTTCAAGGGCCTTCAACCTTTTTTCACAGCCCTTCCATTTTTCTAAGCATGATGCCTCTCCAGGGACTGGTCTCCACTGACAACATGTCCAAAGTCTCACCATATTTACTTCTAATGGGAATTCTGGCTGTACTTCCAAGACAGATTTTGTTTGTTCTTTTGGCAGTCCATGGTACTTTCAATATTCTTTGCCAGTACCATGGTTCAAATTCATACAGTTTACCTGGGTCTTCTTCACTCAATGGCAAGCTTTTCACATGCAGATGAGGCAAATGAAAATACCATGGTTTGGATCAGGTGCACTTCCTGCTTAAAGTAACATCCTAACTTTTCAACATTCTAAAGAGCTCTTATGCAGCAGATCTACCCAGTGCAATGTATCTTTTCATCTCTTGACTGCTGCTTCCAGGAGCATTGCTTGTGGATCCAGACAAGACAAAATCCTTGACAACTTCAAGTTTTTCTCGATTTATCATCATGTTACCTATTGGTTCAGTTGTGAGGATTTTGGTTTTCTTTGTGTTGAGTTGTATCCCACATTGAAGGCTGCAATCCTTGATCTTCACCAGCAAGTGCTTCAAGTCCCCCATCCTTGTCAGCAAGCCAAACTGTGTCGTCTGCATATAGCAGGTTGTTAATAATATTTCCTCCAAATCTGATTCTGTGTTCTTCTTCATATAATTTGGCTTCTCTGATTATTTGTTCACCATACAGATTGAAAAAGTTTAATAAGCGGGTGCAACCTGGATGCACACCTTTCTTGATTCTTAAACCGTGCAATCTACCCTTGTTCTATTTGTGCTACTGCTTCTTAAACCATGTACAAGTTTCACATGAGCAAGACAAAGTGTTCTGGAATTCCCTTCTCAAAACTATCCATGTTTTCTTATGATCCACACAGTCAGATAGCTTGGGTGTTAATAAAACATAAGTAAACATCTTTAGGGTATTCACTGCTTTCAGGCAAGATCCATCTGATATCTGATATCCTTTGTTCCACATCCTCTTCTGAATCTGGCTTAAATCTCTGGGAAACCAAACTCACTGCCTTGTAGTTGATGACAACTCATCCTGACCCTATAGTATAGGGTAGAACTAACTGCCCCTGTGAGTTTCTAAGACTGTAACTCATTATGGGAGTAGAAAACCTTGCCTTTCTCCCACGGAGTGACTGGTGGTTTTGAACTGTTGACCTTGGGGTTTGCAATCCAACCTGTAACCACTGTGCCACGATGGCTCTTGAATGCTGAATATGGTAACTTTCTGTCAATGAATTAATGCAACTGTTGTTGTATTAGCTTCAGTACAATTTGACTCACATGTGATGCCAATGATAGTGTTACATAATTTGACCATTCCGTTGGTCTCCCTTCTTTGGTATGTATACACATATGGATCTCTTCCAGACTGTAAGCCAAGTAGCTGTATTCCAAATTTCCTGACATAGATGAGTGAGTGCTGCCAGTGCTTTATCAGCTTGTGGAAACATTTCAATAGATATTCCAGCAATTCCTGGCATCTTGTTTTGGGCTAGTGCTTTCCATGCATCTTGAATTTCTTCTTTCCTGACCATTGGTTCTTGCTCATATGTTACCTCCTGAAATGGTTGAATGTTGGTCTATTCTTTTTGATACAGTGACTCCATATTGTTTCCATCTTCCTCAGATGTTTCCTTCATCATTCAATATTTTGCCCATAGAATTTTTTAATATTGCACCTCGAGAATTGACATTTTTCTTCAGTTCTTTCAGTTTAAGATATGCTGAATATGTTCTGTTTTGGTTTTCTAACTCTAGGCCTTTGCACATTTTGTGATAATATTTTACTTTGTATTCTCGAGTTGTCCTTTGAAATTTTATATTTAGCTCTTTACTTCATCATTTCTTCCATTTGCCTTAGCTACTCTCTGATTAAGAGTAAGTTTCAGAGTCTCTTCTGACATGCACTTGTATCTTTTCTTTTTTTCCTTTTTTTTTTTAAATGACACTGTGCTTTATTCAGAGATGTTCTCAAAATTTGGTGGGTTATTATCAAGGTTGTATATTGACTCTCGTGTACTTGTTTGCATTTTCTTGAACTTCAACTTGAGCTCACATATGAACAATTGCTGATCTGTTCCACAATCAGTCCCTGGACTGGTTTCAGTTGCTGATATTGAGCTTCTTTTATTGTCTCTTCCCACAGGTGTAGTCAATTTGATTTCCGTGTATTCCATCTGGAGAAGTCCACATTTATGGTCACCTTTTTTGTTGTTGATCAAATGTTTGAAGAAATCATTAATCATGCAAAATTCTAACATACAATCAAGATAAATTGGTAATTATTGGTGATTGGAGTGCAAATGTTGGAACCAAAGAGGAAAGAACAGAAGTTGGAAAATATAGTATATGCTATCAGCAATTTATTGGTCTTGCAAACTCTGTCATGCGATCTCCAGCTTGGTTTCTATCACCAAGACCATATTTTTCAACTACTGATCCTTCCTCTTTGTTTTCAACTTTTGCATTCTAATAGCATTTTGATAGCAAGTCTGACAAATTTGGGACTGAATATGGTGGTAGAATTATTCAATTTCTGCATCACCAGCTTTGGGTGGTTGGTGCATAAATTTGAACAATAGTTGTATTGATTGTTTCTCCTTGAAGGGGGCTAGATAGCATCCTATCAAAGATAGCATTGTACATTAAAATAGATCTTAAAATGTCCTTTTGATGATGAATGCAATGTTGGTTCTCTTGATTGTGTCATTCCCATCAGAGTAAACCATGAGATTTTCTGTTTCAAAATGGTCAATATCAGTCCATTTCAGCTAACTAATGCTTGCAATATCAATCTTTATGTATTCCATTTCACTTTTAATGACTTCCAAGGTCCCTAGATTCATATTTCATACATCACAAGTTTCAATTATTAATGACGATTTGAACTGTTTCTCCTCATTTTGAGTTGTGCCCCATCAGCAAATGAAGGTCCTGATGGCTATACTCGATTTGCATCATTATGGTCGACTTGCTTATGAAGAGTCAGCTCTTCCTCTTCCTCAGCCAGTATTTTGAGTACTTTCCAAGTTGAAGAGCTCATCTTCTGGCACACGTTCTGACAATGTTCTTCTGTTGTTCATGGGGGGTCTAGCAAGTGACAGTGTTGCTGCTATCCATAGGGTTTTCAATGGCTCATTCTTCCCATGCAGGCAGCCAATTCCTTCTTCATTGTCTGTTCTTTGTCTGGAAGCTCTTTGGGTGACCCTGCTGGTATATGAAATGCCAATCACATAGCTCCCAGTATCTCACAAAACAAAAGTCACCACAGTACCACAAAATGCCAGACAAGTGATGGACCTCTATTTTTAGTGAGGCGTGGCCTGGTGGGAGGAGTGTGCCCTTAGGTGGTTCTGATCCACTTACTGGAAGACATACTGTTAGTTCTTATTTCATAAATGTGAAATGCATAAAAGAGACCCCCCCAAAATATCCTCCAATTCAGACTTTCTGCCTTTTAAAAGAGGATAACCCACTCTGATTCAAAGTCATTGAGGTGTTTTGTTTTCCCCTCCCTCTGAGACTTGACTAGACTAATCACAGCTGAGTTGGAGCGACTGAAATGACTTAAAGCACCAGCTAGACTGGCTGTCAGAAGCAGCTACAGTCAACAGCTACAGACTGACAGAGCTGCTCAGCCAAGAGCTGATGGTCCTCAACTCCCACTTCTACTGATGGGCACAGCCAGTGGCCTCTGGGAGTTGACTGGAACCCAGCAGCCAGCTGTGAGGAGCAAGCTAATTAATCTCAGCCTGGCCCAGGTCATCAAGTCACTGAAGGAGTATCGGGAAAGAGGGAAGAAATTTGGGGTCCCACATTTGGCCACAGACAAAAGTTGTTCTGTGTTTAGACAGTAGTTCTGGGCCTGAGTTTGGGGCAAGTGTGATGAAGGAAAGTTGGCTCCCTCCCTGCATCTGGGAACAGATAGTGGGGCTGCCCTGGAAACAGCAGGCCAGTCAGCTGGAGCAAAAAAGGCTTGGCCTCTAAAGCCCTGGCAGGGCAGACTGAAGCTACCTGGACTGTTTTTTCTTAACCCAATGGCTCCTGCTACCCTCACCACCCCCAACTAAGTAAAAGGGAAGAAAGATGCATTTTCTTTACAGAGGCAACTTTCTAGAAAGGAGACCAGCCCACCAGCTGTGAAAGTTCCCCTTAAACCATTTTACTTTGAGCAGGAGGAAGAAATGTTGAGATTCCCAGAGCCACGTGGAATTGTGGATCCTCTAGTTTAGGTTCCAGTGATGCCAGATCGAATTTTCTAGAGAAAGTAAAAATTCCTGTTTTCTTAAAAACCTCCTGATTTTTTCAAAGGCGATTCAATAACATTGGATAGAAGCCAAGTAGGCCAAAGAGCCTTGATGGCACAGTGGGTTATGTGTTGGGCAGCTAACTAGAAGGTCAGTAGTTTGAAACCACCAGTCACACTGGGGGAGCGGGGGGTGGGGGATAGGGTGGGGGGCTGTGCAGAGATGAGACCTTCTAGTCCATATAGAATTTCAGCCTCAGAAACCCACAGGGGCAGTTCCGCTCGGTCTTACAGGGTCACTGTGAGTTGGAATCTTCTAGATGGCAGTGAATAAGCAGGCCAACCAGAGTCCACACAGGTCCTCATTTGGCCATGGGAGTCCCCAGTCTGTGACCCTCACAGAATCGACCTTTGTGTATCGATGTTAAAAGTGAGATCCAGAGAGGGGAGCGCCTGTCCCCTTGAGGAGCACCGAGTTGACTTTCCAGTCTCCAATCTGTAGCAGACACTCCCGGTGCTCCTTCTCTTCACTCCCAAATTCCTGATTCCGTGTACTCACCTCAGTCACCAAGGCCCAGCTCTGAAGGTCCCTTTGCTGGTGCTGGCTGAATGTGCTGAGGAACATATGCCCCTGGGAACAGCCCTGACCAGGCCCCTCACTCCTTGGATGGCAAAACTCTGAGAGGCGTGTGCTACACCTACCCCTGGAGACTTCCTAAGTGATTAAGCAGCAGGTTCCCAGGTTTGTAATTGGATTCACAATCTATTTGTTATCGGTGGCCTTCCCTCCACTGGCTCACAATGCCACATCATTACCTGCATGCTCAGAGTTTCCTAAATAAGCTCATTGCCTTTAAGTCTTTGGCCAGGGTCTGCTTCAGTGAGAACCCAAACTAAGCCCAGGTCTGAATCGCTATGTGTCCTTCTTGCCATCCAGTTGATGCCGACTCATGGCGAATCTATAGGATAGGGTAGAACTGCACCTGAGAGTTTCTCTGACTGGAACTCTTTTTTTTTTTTAACATTTTATTAGGGGCTCATACAACTCTTATTACAATCCATACATATACATACATCAATTGTATAAAGCATATCCGTACATTCTTTGCCCTAATCACTCTCAAAGCATTTGCTCTCCACTTAAGCCCTTTGCATCAGGTCCTCTTTCTTTTTACCCTCCGTCCCGCTCCCCACTCCCTCGTGAGCCCTTGATAATCCACAGATTGTTATTTTGTCATATCTTGCCCTCTCCGGAGTCTCCCTCCCCCCCTTCGCTGCCGTCTGTCTCCCAGGGAGGAGGTTACATGTGGATCCTTGTAATCTGTTCCCCGTTTCCAACCCACTCACCCTCTACTCTCCCAGTATTGCCCCTCACACTCCTGGTCCTGAAGGTATCATCCACCCTGGATTCCCTGTGCCTCCAGCTCCTATATGTACCAGTGTACAACCTCTGCCCTATCCAGTCCTGCAAGGTAGAATACGGAGCATCGTAGCTGGGGGGAGGAAGCATCCAGGATCTGGGGGAAAGCTGTGTTTTTCATCGGTACTACATCGCACACTGACTGACCCATCTCCTCTCCTAAACCCCTCTGTGAGGGGATCTCCAGTGGCCAGCAAATGGGCTTTGGGTCTCCACTCTGCACTTCCCCCTTCATTCACTATTATGTGTATATATATGTATCATATATATACAATATATATACCATATATATCGTATATATATATATTTTTTTTCATAATGCCTTATACCTGGTCCCTTTGGCACCTTGTGATCGCACAGGCTGGTGTGTTTCTTCCATGTGGGCTTTTTTGCTTCTGAGCTAGATGGCCGCTTGTTCACCTTCAAGCCTTTTAGACCCCAGACACTATCTCTTTTGATAGCCGGGCACCATCAGCATTCTTCGCCACATTTGCTTATGCACAAGTTTGTCTTCGGCAATCGTATCATGGAGGTGTGCAGCCAATGCTGTGATTTTTTTATTTTTTGATGCCGGATAACTGATCCCTTCGGGACCTCGTGATCACACAGGCTGGTGTGCTCTTCCATGTGGGCTTTGTTGCTTCTGAGCTAGATGGCCTCTTGTTTATCTTCAAGTCTTTAAGATCCCATACACTATCTCTTTTGATAGCCGGGCACCATCAGCTTTCTTCACCACATTTATTTGTTCACCAGCTTTGGCTTCAGCAGTTGTGTCTGGAGGATGAGCATTGTAGAGTGCCAATTTAATAAAAGAAAGTATTCATGCATTGAGGGAGTGCTTGAGTTAAGGCCCAAGGTCCTGCCACCACCTTAATACTAAACCTATAAATATAGACACATAGATCTATTTCCATATATATATATATATATATATATATATATCCATATATATATTTGCATTCACATGTCTTTGTCTAGACCTCTATAAATGCACTTTGACTCCTAGCTCTTTCCTCCATCTCCCTTGACTTTCCTCCTGTCCCACTACCATGCTCCGTCCCCACCTGGGTTACAGCTATACCTCTTCTTTACGTAACCTTACCCTTGATCATTCCCTACCAGGCCTGCCACTTCCTCCTCACTACCATTTCGAGTCCCATGTTGTTCCCTTGTCCCTGTGTTTGTTAACACCACTTCCTTACCTCCCGCACCTCCCCCTATCCCAAGTGCTCCCGGAACTGTCGGTCCTGTTGTTTTTCCTCCAGATAGTTCATCCAGCCTCTCTTATTTAGACAGACCTGTGGAGACACTAACATGCACGAAAACAAGACAGAGGAAAACAAAGCAACAGTATACAACCAGACAACAAAACAACAAAAACTAACCACTGACAAAGAACAAAACAAAACACATCAAGAAAGAAGAGCTTGTAGTTAGTTCAAGGATCATTTGTTGGACCTTAGGAGTGTTTTCTAATCCAGTCTGTTGAGGCACCACAACCTGGCCCCAAAGTCCACTTTCAGCATTCCCTGGGGACCTTGCCACTCCATTCCCTTGCTGTTCCACTGCACTCCACCACACTTTGCCTCAGTGTGGTGGAATCAGGTTAGGTGCAATTCGCACACTGTGTCTCCAGTGCTGTCCCCTGTATCACCCTTGGTAACTGAGGGGCATCTTGTCTCATAGTGGGGCCAGCCATGTTGTTCTCTTTGTGGACTGGCTGCTCTGAGACTGGAACTCTTTAGGGGAGTAGAAAGCCTCATCTTTCTCCCTTGGAGTGGCTTGGGATTTCAAATTTGCCATTTCAGACATTGTGTTTAGCAGCCCAACACATAACCCCTATACCCCACCATAGCTACAGAAAACAATAAAGAAACAAAATCCAACAACACTCATTGCCATTGGGTGCATAACAATCCTATCGAGAGAAAATACTGCGGCCTCCTGGGTTTCCAAGGCTATAACTCTTTGTAAAAATAAAATTGTGTTATGTTTTCAGTGAAAATTTACATAACCGATTAGATTTTCATTTAACAAATTCTCTACTTGTTTAGTGACATTAGTTAATTTTTCAATAAAAAGGAAAGCAGAAAATTAAAAAAAGAACAAATGAAAAACGTGTTAAGAGTAAAGACAAATGATAAGATGTTAATTTTTAACCTAATCATATCTGCAACAATACACTTTCTGATGTACTGATGTTGAGCAGGGTTTAATCCCATCCCTGGTGAATGGTCCCAGGGGATTTAATGGAGGCTTATTCTCTGTGGAATCTCTGCCAATGCATTTTGAGTTTTTATACTCATCTAAGGTTATAACTCTTTATGGGAGAAGAAAGCCTCATCTTTCTCCAAAGGAGCGACTGGTGAATTCCAACTGCTGACCTTGCAGTTAATAGCCCAACACATAACCCATTATGCCACCAGAAGAGAGATTTGTATCTGGGTGCCTTCCAATTCAAGCACTACAATTATGCAAGGAGGATATTTTTTCTGTACTGGAGCCAGGTCAAGTCAGAACCAGTGTGTCCATGGTTTGCAGCGAAGTCAGAGGAAGAAGAGGGTAGACTCTCTATAACTTCTCATAGCCCAGGGAAATGCTAGGCCTGGAAGGGGGCATGTGGCTCAACCATATTCAGAAAATCTGCACACTAACCTCCCCGGCTCAAATAATTACCAGCACCATGTCTCTGAATATCACCTGAAAGCAAAATAGTGAAAGCACCATTTCCATTTCATAATACTTTTATTAAAAGTAAAGTTCAATTCAGTGATGTGAAGAAGCTGGGAAAATTATCTTTTCATTTCTTTCTTTTTCTTTCCCTCCCTTTCCCCTTCTTCTCCACAGAACTGAGAGGCAGAAGGAATAAAGGCAGCATGGCACCAGCTGGAGGACACCGTGGGGTCAGGGTCACCATTTAACTCATGCTTCTCCAGTTTGGAGGGGCAACTGGATATCCTCATTTGTGAATTTGCTTATTAATCTTTTTGAGTTAACAAGGTCATGGTAAAAAATGATTGTTGGTGTTTTTGTTAGGAACCTTCTAGTCCAGTCCAACTCATAGTGACTCAATGCATCAGTGCCGAGCTCTCTAGACCAATGGTTCTCAACCTGTGGGACCCTTGCACAGGGTGACTGTAACAAAATTACAGTTATGAAGCAGCAATGAGAATATTTTTATGGTTGTGGAGGTCACCACAACATGAGGAACTGTATGAAAGGGTTGTGGCATTAGGAAGTTTGAGAACCACTGCTCTAGGCTTTTCTATGCTGTAATCTTTACAAGAATGAGTTGCCTGGTTTTTCTTCCAAGAACAGAGCCACTGGTGGGTTCAAACCTTCAACCTTTTGGATAGCAGCTGAGCACTTAACCATTGTGCCTCCAGGGCTCTTTGATAAACTCTATCAGAGGGTCTTAACCATTGCAACCCCATGGATCCTTTTGGCATTTAGGAAAGGCTATGGAACACCTGCCCACTCCCCAGAATAATATTTCCAAATACCTCCAATGAAATACAGAATCACAAAGGCACAAATTGTATTGAAATGCAGTGATAAAAATAAGACATTGGATTTGTGGCAAATATACATGTTAATAAATACATTAAATATGATCTGATGGTGGGTCTAATAAACCAAACCCACACCATTGAGTTGATCCTGACTCACTGTGACCCTATATAAAATTCCTCAGGCTAAATCTTGACAGGAGCAGATCATCTCACCTTCCTCTCAGAGAACAACTGGTGCCTTTGAACTGCCAACCTTGAGGTTACCTGCCCAATGGCTCACCCACAGCGTCACCGTGAGTTCTAGATAGTGATGAGCATGAACTGTACTCAACGATGGCTGCAACGACTAGCATGGGGTGTGAAAGCATGTAGAATTTCTCTCGGTGGTAATCGCATGGCTATTCAGAACACAGCTGTGGACATGCTAAACTGCCCTAGGAGCTTAGGGGAACTAACTCAACCAGGATTGTCCCTCATCCAATTTGACATTGCTCCCCAGCCTGCTGGGGCTCAGTGGTTCAGTGTTAGGGTCCCTTGTCTAGATACCAGGGCTGGCATGGAGAAAGTCATTCCTCTGCAGCCTTCTAGTGTGTGTGGGAAGATATTAGTGTTAAGCCTTGGCAGGAAATTGGTGGATTTTCCTGGCAGCCACATTCTTAATAACCATTTACTGGATACTTATTATATTCTGAGGGTAAATTGTGGTTCAGTTGTAGAATTCTCCTTTTCCATGTGGGAGATCTGGGTTTGAGTCCAAGACAATGCAACTCATGTGCATCCAACACTCATTTGTCAGGGGGATGCTTGGTTATTGCTGTGGTACTGAACTGATTTCTGTGTTGCTATGATACTGAAATGGGGAAGCTTGGTTGGGTGCGGCTATGAGACTGAACCTGTTTCTGTGATGTGTCCAGACTAAGATGAGCGATGAAGAAGAGCCTGGTATTCTACTTCTGAAAACCAATTAACGAAAACCCCTGTGAATCACAATCTGATGCACAACCAAAGAGATGGTGCAGGACCAGGGAGAATATTGCCCATGGAGTCTCTGGGAGCTGGTTGTCACAGTGAGTTGGACTGGAGGCTGACTCAACAGCAGCTAACAACCATTGTGTTCCAGGCACTCGATTTGCTTTAAAAATCTAGCTCAGCCTTCTGGTACAGGGAAGTGATTAATCATGCCTACTTTATAGCACACAGTGAACCCTGATCAATGTCAGGCCCTGCTTGTGTTTTGTCCCTCCTTTTCCACATTCACATCACTTCCATTCCCCTCTTCAGACAAGTACCCCCTGCTGGGTGCTTGGTGTGTGTGTGTCCTTATAGGCATACAGCCATGTGCACTAGACCATGCTGCTTGGTGAATGGGCTTTCAGCTTCCATGAATGGTACTGCAATATAAATCTCATTCAGTTTCTGACTTTTTCAACTCCTTGCAATGTCAATAAGAGTTATTGCCATGCTGCATATCAATTGCATGTGCTGCTGCGTGCCACTTGGTCATGAACAATCATCATCTTTCTTTTTTTTCCTTCTTCAGTTGTCTGTTGATTGGCATCCAATTCGGCTCCAACTCTTCTCTACTGTAGGTATCAGCGTGGTGACCATTCTTTTAAAAATGCCCCAAGGGCCCTGTGTATTGGATAAATAGCTTGGCCTATATACCCAGGAATTATTCGTTGGGCTGCTAACCCCAAGGTGAGCAGTTCCAACCCACCAGCTATTCCATGGAGCAAAGAGAGGCTGTCTGCTGTCGTAAGAATTAAGTTTTGTAAACCTATAGCAGCAATTCTACTGTGCCTTGTAGGGTTGCTAATGAGGAAGAATCAACTGGGGTTTTGTTTGTTTTTATCCATCCAGGAGAGAGCTTTGATGGAGGAGATATTAAGTGCTTGGCTGCTAACCCAAAGGTCAGTAGTTTGAAGCCGTCTTCCACACACTGTGGGATAAAGGCATGGCTGTCTACTTCCCAATAGAAGCCTTGAAAACATCATGGGACCATTCAGCTTTGTTTGATAGGGTCATGAGGAATGAAAGTCAACTCAGTGATTGCGCTTCTTTGGTTGTACGCCCAGGAGGGGCTCACTAGGTCCTAGGGTCCATTCAATGGGCTTTCACTAAGCTCTGCCAGATTGCTGTGCAGCAAACCTGCATCATTAGCAGTGTTTCTCTGCTTTCCCCGGATCTCCAATGACACTTGGTATGTTTGTCTTTCTAACTGTTGCCCGTTTGATGGTTTTAAAAGGTCAAGCACAATAAACTCATCTATCCCAGGCACTTTATGGTTCTGTAGCAGATTCTTAGGGTTGCCATGCCACATTCCTTTGACCCATCTCTGACACCATCTCACTGCCTCCCAGTCAATACCGACTCATAGCGATCCTGTGGGGCAGTGTACAATTGCCCCCTGCGAGTTTCAAACACTACAGCTCTTTATTGGAGTAGAAAACCCCATCTTTCTTCCTTGGAGCTAGTAGTTTTGAACTGCTGACCTTGAAGTTAGCAAACCAACTTGTAACCACTGCACTTCCAGGGCTCCTCCTGATATCCATCATAGCAGTGACGAACGGCTCTATGTAAGTGCAGGCTCCTGCTGAAATGGTGTCTTATCACAACTGTGCAGCACGCAGCTCTCCATGTCCTTCTGCCTCGAAGCCTTTTCAAAGGCATGGAAAGCCAAACCCAGGAAGGTAGGAGGAATGCTCAACACCACTACAGGCGAAGAAGAGCCCAGCCTCCTGTTTCTGGTAGACAATTCTAGGACAGAACCCATGTTGCTCAGAAGTCCTGGGGGAATCAAGCCCCTGTATCCTAAATTAAAAGCCTCAACACCTCGTTCCCATTGTGATTGCTTCTCCCCCTAACTCAGTCTTGCGTCTGCTTTCCTATTCCCACTCCCTGCCATCAGATCTCAAATAGACTCCCTGCACCCAGGCCTGAGGAATAAGCTCGGTATGCAAGGGCACTCAATCCAAGACACACACATTACTCTGAATCTCCAAAACAACCCTGTGGGCTACGTGTGTAATCCCCAGTTCACAGATGAGAAATGGATTGAAAAACAGTGACACACCCAAGATCACACAGGCCAGGGTCCAAGTCTGTGTCTATCAGTTATTCTTTTATTCAAGTATGCCAGAGAAGACTGGGTCTTAACACTTGAGCAATCTTCTTGGAAGAATAAGGCAAACTACAGAAAACACAAAATGAATATCGCTTTTGTTCGTTTATCCATTTGCAAAAGACATAATACCTATAGTGCTAAGAATAGTATTCAAAGTATCTATTACTACCCCCTCAAAGCTTACATACTAGTCACCAAACTCAAACAAATACAATGCTATCAAGTTGATTACAATTTATAGCAACCCCATATAGGGCTTCCAAGACTGTAAATCTTTACAGAAGCAGAGAGCGTCACTTTTCTCCCCCTGAGTGACTGGTGCATTTGAACTACTGACCTTGTGGTTAGCAGCCCATTGCTAAATGATTAGTTCCATAATCATTACGCTTACTTAACTCTACATTCTTTTAATTATTTCTCTATCAGTCCAAATTGCATCTGGCTACATGGGAAAAAACAAACCGACACTAGTGGTCTAATCACAAAAGCTTCATTTTTCTTATATTAACACCAAAAATACCAAACCAGTTGCCACTGATTTACAGTTACCCCATATGATTCAGGGTAGAACTGTGCCCCATGAGGTTTTCAAGGGCTGAATTTTTAAATGTAGATTGCCAGGTTTTTCTTCCAAGGCATCTTTGTCTTAGCAGTGAATTGTGTTAACCCTTTGCACCACACAGGGTTTTGTCTTATACAATAGTAAGTCTTGAAATAGGTAGCCTAGGTCTGGCGTATTTGCTCAGGGACTCATCTTGGATATAGGAGAATGCATGCTTTTTGGTCTGCCAAACTCATGTAACCTATGTGACTCTCTCATCTTTCAATATTCTGACTAGGGAGCATGACAGCAGAAGAGCCAAGGACAAAAATGAAATGGGTTATGCCAGACAAGTGTTTTGCCTTAAACAACAACAAAAACTTTCTTGGGAGTCCTACTCAGTATCTTTCACCTACACATATTTGGCCCAAACTGGGTCAAATGCTTATGCATAGCTGCAAGGGAGCCTAGGAGGGAGCGATTTAAGTAGGTACATTATCACCCTAAACAAAATTGAGCTTCTATTAGTAGTAAGAATGAGAAAAATGGATACTGTTTAGGCATATAGCAGGGTTGGGTAGAATTCTATTTTGTGTCTTAATTTACATTTTGAATGAACTCAGAAAAAGTCATAGAGAGTAGAACAAAGAGATGGATGCGCATCCAACCACCTCAACTACTCATTTCTTTTCATGCTCTCCCTCTAGCTTCCCTGAATAGTTCTTGGTTACACATTGGGCTGCTAATTGCACGGTCGGTATTTTGAAATCACCGGCTGCTCTTTGGGAGAAAGATGGGACTCTACTCTGTAAAGAGGTACAGTCTCAGAACCTCACAGGTACAATTTTACCCATGTCCTGTAGGGTCGATATGAGTTAGCATTGATTCAATGGCAGTGAGCTTGGTTTGGATAGATATGTGGAATCTTAGGATGGAATAGTTTGAATACACAGAAAAAAATTCAGTGGAATCATAACCCTCTAAATAATTACCCTCTAAAGCCACAAAGATCAACTTTGTCCAGCATGGTGACAGTTTAGCATATGCCATGGGCACATTGCTCATATCCCAGTGTTGTTAATCAACAAAAACTCACGCACTGCCACTTATAGTGACCCTATGCACAATAGAATAAAAGCCTTTCTAGTCCTGTGACATCCTCACAATGGTCATATTTTAGCCTATTGTTACAGCCACTGTGTTGATCCATCTCATTCAGGGCTTACCTGTTTTTTGACGATGCTCTACCAAGTATTTTGTCCTTTTCTAGGGACTAATTTCTCCTGATACCATGTTCAAAGTATATGAAATGGAGTTTTACCATCCTCACTTCTAAAATACATTCTGGCTGTACTTCTTCCGGGATAGACCTCTTTGTTCTGCTGGGCATTCATGGTATATTCAATATTATTTGCAACATCATATTTTAAAGGCATCATATTTTCTTCAGTCTTCCTTATTTATGGTCCATCTTTCACATGCATATGTCAAACATTACCATCAAGTCTATTCTTATTCATAGTGACCATATAGGGTTTCCAAGGCTGTAAATCTTTACAGGGTCAAATAGCTTTCTCTTTCTTCTGTGGAGCAGCAAGTGGGTTGAACCACCAACCTTGCTGTTAGTCATTCAACCCATACCAGACACTGAAATTAAGACTCCTTTCACATGCATCTAAGGTGATTAAAAATATCAAGGCTAAAAGCAGGCATAATTTGCTAATCCCCAGAGTAAAACATTTGCTCTTTCACATTTTAAAGAGGTCTTTTACAACAGATTTTTCCAATGAAGTACGTTGATTTATTGACTGCTGCTTCTGTGAGTATTGATTGTGGGTCCAAGTAAAATAGAGTTTAGCTACATTTCTCTATTTGTAATGATGTTGTGTGTTTATATTTGTCAAGTTGAGAAGACATTTGTATTCTTAGTGTTGAAGACTAATTCATACTGAAGGTGTACTATATGAGCTTTATCAGTAAGTACTTCAAGGCCTATTGACTTTTAGCCAGCAAGATTGGGTCATCTGCATAATACAGGTTGTTAATGATTCTTCCTCCAAACCAGATGCCTCAACTTCTTCATACAGAGCAGCTTCTCAGATTATTTGAATAAGTATAGTGTGATAGATAGGTAGGTTTATAGTGCCAACCTGGCCAATAAGAACATGTGGGATTAATAAGTTCGCAGTTTGATTCGTGGGCAAAGAGATAAATGGCTCAGCAAGCCACACCTATCTCTCAGTTGCTCTCTGGTGATCAGACCAGTGTGTGGCTGCCTTACCTAGTTCTGCAGTTTGCTGCCTGGCTGTACTGCCATATTTACTGTTGCATGGAAGTGAGTTAAACTGAGTCCTTTGTACTGCTATGTGGACTAATTAGCTGTTCTATTCCTTCGTGTTCTATCTATCTCTCAAATCATAAATGTCCTGGTTTTGTTTCTCTAGAGAACCCTGTCTAACACATATGGTGAAAGGATATAACCACAACACACACTCTCCTGATTTTAAACCACGCACTATCCACTTGTTCTATTCGAACCACTTCCTGTTGGTTTGTGTACAGGTACCACAGGAGCACAATTAAATGTACGGGAATTCCCATTGTTCTCATATGTATTCATATGCTACTCAAAGTTTGTTATGATACACAGTAAAATCCTCTGCATAGTCAATAGTACATAAGTAAGCATTTTCCTTGTATCCTCTGTTTTCAGCCAAGGTCCATCTGAAACCAGCATTGATATACCTTGCCCCATGCCCTCTTTTAATACAGCCTGGATTTCTGGCAGCTTCCTGTTGACATATTGCTATAACTACTTTTAAAGGTATCGTCAATAAAATTGTACTTGCATGACATATTAATGTTATTTGAAATTAATTTGCAGATTTTGTTGCGTCATATTTCTTTAGAATGGACACAAATATTAATCACTTCCAGTTGGTTGGCCAGATAGCTATCTTCCAAATTTCTTGACATGGACTATCACTGCATGAGCGTGTTGAAATATTTCCATTCCTATCCCTTCCTTGCTTTTCACTAATGCTTACATTGCAGCTTCAACTTCCTCTTGGCCTTTTGAACTAGTAGAACCTCAACTAATTCTTGGGAACAGAGACTCTGTACACTCCGTCCATATTCTTTGGATTCTCCCTACATCATTCAATAGTTTGATAAATAATCCTTGAACATTGTAATCCGAGGCTTGGATTTTTTCTTCTGTTCTTTCAATTTATGATATGCTGACTGTACTCATTCCTTTTGCTTTCCTAATTCCAGGTCTTTACACGTTACAATATAATTCTTTACTTTATCTTCTCAAGCTGGCCTTTCAAATTTTTCTGTTCAACTCTTTTATTTCATCATTTCTTCCATTTGCTTTAACTGCTTTAGGTTCAAGAGCAAGTTTCACAGTCTCCTCTGATATCCACTGTAGTATTTTCTTTCTTTCCTGTATTATTAATGATCTTTTTGAGGAGCCCCCAATAAAATGATTTGTGATAAATAAATAAATAGCCACAGGTGACATGACAAAAAAAAAGATTGATGACCTTTATGCTATTTCACAAGTCTTCTGGTAGCTGATCATTAATGTTCAATATGTCCAAACCATTCTTGAGATAGGCTCTAAATTCAGGTGAGATATTGTGATAGTAAGGTTTCGTGTCAATTAACTTGACCAGGATCTTCAGAAGGTGCAGCTCACACTCTCCTTGGAAGTATGACCTATTTCATAGCTATAAGTAGACTGTGGAGAATGGGCTCACTCTTTTTCTTCCTGATGAAATGACCCTGGACCCTACGTCTGGCTTCTTGGTATGGCAATCACCATGAGACCTGCTGACCCTAAGAGCTGTCTGTGGCCTGCCAAATGCCTGTTGACATTGGATTCTCCCAACTCTGCTTCCACCATCCTGTGGTTTTCCTGTTTCTTGGGCTATTCCTCCAACAGCTTCAGGAGTCTGGAAGGGCCTCTAGTTTGCATCTGATTTATGGGCTGGAGTTGGACTGGGGTTTCTTGTTGTGTGGACTTCTTAACGTAAAATTCTTTATTGATATAAATTTCCTTCTTCTACATGTATCAGTATCACTGGTTTGTTTCTCTAGAAACCCCAACCGACCACAGATATAATATAGACTGTATTTGGGCTCTTTTGCGTTCTTATTTTAATTTTCTTCAGGTTTGATTTGAACTTGCATATTAGTAATTGATAGTCTTTTACATAGTTGGCCCCCGGTCTAGTTTTGTCTCAATGATATTGAGTTTCTCTATCATGTCTTCCCACAGATTTAATCAATTCCATTCCTGTGTTTTCCACATGTATATATGCCGCTCCTGTTGTTGAATAAAGGTGTTTGCAATGAGGAAGTTATTGCTCTTGCAGAATTCTTTCATGCAGTCTTCAGCTTCTTTTCGATCCCCAAAGCCATAGTTTCTAATTACTCTTCCTTCCTTTTTGTTTCCATGTGTGCATTCCAATTGTCAGCAATTATTAATGCATTTTCAGTACATGTGTGGTCAATTTCAGACTAAAGAAGTTGGTACAATTCTTCATTGGCTTTAGTGGCTTGTGAGAAAATTTGAATAATGGTTCTATTAACCGGCCTTCCTTGTGTATGAAGATAAATATTATTCTGTCACAGGCAGCATTGCACTTCAAGATAGATCTAGAAATGCTCTTTTTGAGGATGAAAGAGACATTCTTTTGAATTTGTCATTGTCAGCATAGTCATTCTTATCATTTTAAGATTCAAAGGGACTATTTCAACTCACCAATGCCTAGGATATTGATCTTTATAGGTCAGATTCCGTTTTTTTTATGATTTCCAATTTTCCTAGATTCTTATTTTGCACGTTTCATGTTCTGATTATTAATGAATGGTTGCAATGATTTTTCTCATTTTGAATTATAATCCATCAGCAAATGAAGGTGCCAGAAGAAGCTTTAGTACACTTTGTTGCTAGATGCCTTCAAGTCAGTTCTGTCTCATAATAATGCCTACACAACAGAATGAAACATTGCCTGGTCCTGCCCCATACTCAAAAATTTTGTTATGTTTGAGTCCATTGTTGTAGGAATTGTCTCGATCCATTTGATCGGGTGTCTTCCTCTTTTTGCAACCCCTCCACTGTAATGTGTATGATGTCCTCCAGGGACTGGTCTGTCCTGATAACATCTGCAAAGTACATGAGATGAAGTCTTGCCATCCTATCTGCCAAGGAACATTTAGCTGCACTTCTTCTCAGACAGATTTGTTTGTTCTTCTCTCCACCCATGGTACTTTCAGTATTTTTTTTGTCAGTACCTTAATTCAAATGCACCAGTTCTCCTTCAGTAGTTCTCATTCAATGTTCAAATTTCACATGCATAAGGTGTGGCGGAAAATGCCATGCCTTGGGCCAGGCGCAACTTAATCCTAAGTGAAATTCTTGATCTTCAGTACTTTAAAGTGGTTATGTGCAGTAGATTTGCCTAATGCAATATGTTATTTGGTTTTTTTGATTGTTGTTTCCATGAGCATTAGCTGTGAATCTAAGCAAGATGAAATCCTTGATAACTTCAATATTTTCTCCATTTATTATGATGTTATCTACAGCTCCTGTTGTGAGGTTTTGAGTTATCATTAAGGTGGACTCTACTTTGAGGAAGCTCTCTTTCTCGGTGATATTTTGATTGTTTTGCAATCTGAGGGACTCATTTTCTGGCATTATATCAGACAATATTTTACTGTTATGCATAAAGTTTTCAATGGTGAATCCCTCAGAAGTGGACTGATTGTTTTGTCGTCCTGTCAGTTCTTAGTCTGGAAGCTGTGTTGAAATCTGTTCACCGTGGGAGATCCTGCCTGGTATTTGAAGTTATAGTGGACTAACTCCCAGCATCACAACAAAGCACAAGCTACCACAGTGCAGCAAATTGACAGATGGGGCGGTGGAGGGGAGTTGTCATTGTTAGACACTGTTAATTTGGCTCTAACTCATAGCACCCACAGCCTGTTTCCTCACAGTTTATGTTGGAGACCATTTTTGCAGCCAGTTTGCCAATTCATCCCATTGAGGACCTTCTTCTTTTTTTCACCACTCCACTTTACCAAGTATGATATCCTTTTCTAGGGACTATGCTCAGCTGTTAACATGTCCAAAGTATGTGATATGAAGTCTTGCCATTCTCACGTCTAGGAAGCATTCTGGCTCTACTTCCGCCAAGAAAGATTTGTTCCTTCTTCTGAAAGTCCATGGAATATTCAATATTCTTCACCAGCATCATAATTCAAAGACATCAACTTTTATTTTACCTTTCATAATTATTGTCCATTTTCAAGTACATATGAGGTGATTGAAAATGCCATAGTATGATAGTTATATAATTTTATGTCAGTTTGAAGATATGTAAAAGTGTAAGGTTGGTATCCAATCTGTCAATCACACCATAGCCTGATGGTGCCTCTTTGTGACCATGGCCTTCTCATAAGCAGGGCCCTGGGAACCTCCCCTTCTTTTTGCATTCACCTGACTGCTTCCTGCCCACGTTGATTGCTGCCAGAGTCTTGCCATGCTTCCATCGACCTTGGGTCCACACGACATTGCAATCACTGGCCTTTGACATCCCTGCATTCTGCATCATTGCATGTAACTGCGTAAGTTGGAAAGGAACTCATGGGCTAGTGTTGGACTTATGGACTTGAGTTGGACTGGCCTGGGATATTTCCTTGAAATAGAAATACTATAATGACTTCTTGATTAAAAACTATTTATTGCACATATATGAGTGTCACTTGATTTGTGTCTCTAGTCAGCCTGGCTTACATCCAGTTCACTGCCATCAAGTTGATTCCAACCCTTAGCAACTCTATAGGACAGGGGAGAGATATCCCTGTGGGTTTCCAATACTGGAACTTTGTATGGGAGCAGAACTGCTGATCTTGTGTTGAGCAACCCAACTGGGTTGGTTCTGACGCATTATGTTTGTAACCATTATACCACTAGGGCTCAGCTGTGCCTTATTCCTCAAAGTGACATCTTTTAACACTGGAAATTGGTCTTCAGCAAGATCTACCAGTGTACTCGGTCATATGACTTATTTTCTTTTTACACTGTTTTGATTGTGATGTGAGGGAAAATCTACAGAGTAAATTGATTTTCCTTACAATTCATGCAATGTTTTACGATATTGATTGCAATACCTACAATGCAATACTACTTTTCCTATTCCCTCCCTTTGTTTGCCGTTTCCATTGGTCTTTCGTTCCCATGCCTTCCTGCCTTCTGAGTAACTCCCTGACAAATGCTGGGCTCTGAATTGTACATCGTTGACAGTATAGGTCTCCTATTTGGGGGCTGAAAGTTGAGCCATGGAGGTGAGGTCAGGTGTCAAATGGGAATTCCACTAGTGCCTATCATATCCTAAGGTTAGTCTTCTTATTTTGAGTTCTACATTTTCCCCAGTTGATCCAGGGCCTACTACTGTGAGCACTTTCAGAGCAATCTGCAGTGAGAACCCTATGCTATCTTGGTCTTCTGGACTCAGGGCTGTGGAGCCTGGGCTTCATGTGGTCAGTGAATCCCTTTCATCTTCTTTTGATGCTATCTGTGTAATTCTGTATTTTGAATTTCTCTTCAATTTTTTCAGCTAGTGAAATGCACATGCTTTTCATTTTTGCTGTCCTAATTCCAGGTCTTTGCACCTTTTCATATAATTCTTTATTCCATCTTTTTGAATTCCCTTTTGAAATTTTATGTTCAGCTTCTTTATTCAGCGTCTTTACTTCATCAATTATTTCTATATTTCTCTCTCTCTCTTTTTCGTACTTCATCAATTCTTTCATTGGCTTCAGCTACACCACATTCAAGGTGACATCCGTTTTGTCTCTTCTTTAGTTTCTATCTTTTTAATTATCTTTGAATTTCTTTATTTATGATGTTCTTGATATTATTGCAGAACTCGTATCATCTCAGGTGATTTGTGTTCAATGTGTCAACTTTCTTCTTGAAGTGTCCTCTAATTTAGATGAGATATACTCAAATTCATACTTTGACTCTTGGGGACTTGTTTTAATTTGGAAGGGCGCTGCCTAGGGAGCTGGTGAAGAGGCCTGGGAGTTAGCCCTGCCTGGTCCTGGGAGCCAAAAGTTTCCCCTTTCCCCTCCATTCCCTTTGCCTTTCTCCTGGTTTTTCAAACAAGCTGCTCTAGCCCTATAACGCCAAGCACAAAATTTTCATAATTCTTAAAGAAAACGTATCTGGTACCCAAATTATAAATATGACAATTTGGTCACATTTCAAAAGCACTGAAAATTTTATGCTTTTAAAATATATTTTGAATGCCATATATATTGATAATTATGAAAGTAAAGAATAAAAACCAAAAAAAATATTTCCAAAATTTAAAACTTGAGGCAATATAGGGCTAGTGTTCTTCCAGATTTGGTTTGTTCCTTCTTACAGGCTGGTTTTCCGTGGCCCAGGCTTAGGCCAATGGCATTCAGAAGCCTAGGCGGAGTCACTGTTACCTTTAGGCTTTCAGCGATGCTGCTTCAGGCACTTTTGGGGACAGCTCTTACTTAATACACAGCTCCTCTGCCATGATGTTCCAGCCAGAAATTCCAATTTCCCTTAAGGTTCCCTGAGCTGCCACGTGTCCCTTCCCTTGAGAGATTTGAGCATCAGCCCCGCCAGCAGGCGTCTTGGAGGGCCTTGGGGCCATCCCAAGCAGTGGTCCTCCTAGCCTGTTGTCCAGTAAAATGGTTGGACCTAAAGGTCACCCTCGGCGACTAGTCCTTGACCCCTTCCCTCGGGCTGAGGCATGAGATTCAGGGCAACCCAGGGGTGTGCTCTTAAGTGGGGGTTATTGACCTGGAGGCAGCAAGCTGTCAATCGCCTCCTTGTTTTGTGCTTTCTAGATGGGACTTAGCAGCTTGATGCTCAGGAATTGCCCCCTTGCATGATTCGTGTCCAATTGGGATAGAGTTGATACAGAGAGGCTGGGCAAACAAAAGCTGATAGATTCACTTTGCAACTCTATTTGGCCACAGTATGGTTTTGAGAAAGGAGTATGGTGGGCAGAGAATGGTACGCTTTCCCTTCCAACCGTGATTCACCGGGAACAGTTCGGTAGAGTGCCGGGAAAGTGGGCGGAGATGCCAGAACTTAGAGCATTTCTCCTCTCGAGGAGCACTAGGAGACCTTCATCCCCAGTGCACCCAGGAACCCCTAAGGCAGGCGTCCTCAAACTGTGGTCCATGGGGCACATGTGGCGCGATGCCATTTATCCCACCCTCGGGGTGTTTTTGCTGCCACTGCCTGTCCTGCTTAGCAGCCGACTCGTGCAGTGTGCATAGGAATTTGTCCATAGGTTTTTGAAAACCATAGTCTGGCCTTCCAACGGTCGGAGAGACAATGAACTGGCCCGCTGTGTAAACAATTTGAGGACACCTGCCCTAAGGGATCCTGGACTTCAGGTCACTATTGTCCCACCCCTGAACCCTCCCTGAACATTCTACCCCTAGTAGAGGCACCAGGGGCATTTGGTCCCCGGGTAACTTACAAGCTTTTTACTCAAATGGAACCCGAGAAAATTAAAAATGACACAGGCTGTTACTCTACTTTTGATCCCTGTTGACTCCGCCTGTAGCATCCCAATATTACAATTTAACCCTATAACGCCGAGCATGACCTTTCCCTAACATTTAATGAAATGAATATAAATGTATATATATTGATAACTATGAAAGTAATGAATCAAAATGAAATTTTTTTTGCCCAAAATTTAAAAGTGAGGCGTTATAGGGTTAAAAAGAAGGATGGTTCTTATCAGAGGGGCCAATGCCTTAGGGTCATAAGTAAAGCGATGATCCCACTGCACCCAGTAGTGCCCAAACCCTGGAGCCCCCTAGTAGAAATTGTGAATGCTTTTACCCCCATGACGGTACTTAGAATGAACAAACACACACGCCTGATAATCCTAAAATTTTTACTTACTTCCTGTGATACTCACCTACTTTCAAGGGCACTCCCACCTCACAATCCTAGCCTTGCCTCAGTTAAACTGTTCACCCTTTTGTGCATTTGTTGGTTTTTACCAGAAGTTCTCAAGTTACCAAAGCCCCTAATCCAAGTGTGCCAGCTCCAGGACCACCATCTCCTGGACCACTTCAACCTTATCCATCCTAGCGCTGAATGGACAACCCCTCCCAGCAGAGCAGGAAGGGTGTGGACCCAAACCCCACCTCACCCCTTTTGCCAGCAGGAAGTAGCTAGAGATGTCGTCGCCCAGTACCCCAAAGATTTGGGTCCACATCTCTTCAGGGTGGAAATGTTAGGTAGCTAGCTTAGGGACCGGGGTGTCCATTACACATGCTCAGAGGGCCCAGTTAGCGGCCCAGGAAGGAGTGGCACACTGTGCGTGCTCAGAGGTCCAGGTTTCTGGCCAGGAAGGGCAGGTCCACCTGGGTGGGCGCTGCACCTGCATCAAACCACCTAGGCCAAGTATATTCAATTCAGCCACTAGGATCGACCAGGGTTGCCCACCACACCTCCCTAACACTCCTAAACCTCACTTGGATCACAAACCAGGCTTTGGCGTGAATACTTTCTCACGCAGAACCAAGGACCGAGGGATATCTGTCCCCAGAGAGATCTGACCAACCCAGGAAAGCTCTTTGGAGGCAGTAGGAGTGGATGTGAGTGGCTGGTGGATACTGTTCAGATGCATGGCTTTCTGCTTGGAAGGGTTTTTAGTCTCGGCTGACAGGATCAGAGGAGGTAGTATGTCTGGATCACATAGTATCCATGTCCACAAATGAGCTGCCCATTCCAAAGTCCTGACAGTGTTTTTGGAAAATACTGTGCTTTGGAATGTCACCCCTTGCAGAGGGCAGTGGGAGGGGCTGGGACCCAGGTATGCTGCCCCTTGCTCCCAGTTGCCGGTTTCTGGATCCTGATTATATCTCTCACAGGATCAGTTAGTGGGCTTGTTGTCTGCCTCAGGCTTTGTTCACCGAGGTCCTCCAGCTAGGTGGTGGTGTGTGTGCATGAGCAGAGGCTTCCTGCCAATCCCCCATGAGTTGAAGAGCTCCCCTGGTGTGGGCTCCGTGAAAGAGGTGCCCCAGACAGCAGGACTACACAGGAGGGTGGGCCCTGCAGGAACCGGAGGGCCATTCCCCCTGTGGAATGACCTCAGAGCCCCGCCTCTCTCACTGTCCAGCTGCCGGGGCTGTGGACCCTAAGCTTCATGCCTCACATAGGAATAGACACAGGGTGAGGTGACTGCAGCACCTGCTTTTGCTGGTCTAATCCAGCCTGAGATCATCCTAGCATCAGCCCTCTGCCAGGGTCTGTTTTTTCCTCTCCTTTTATAGGGGCTCATACAACAATAACCACAATACGTGCAAACATCACTGATATAAGGCACATTTGTACATTCATTGCCCTCATTATTCTCAAAATATCTTCTCTCCACCAAAGCCCCTGGCCTCAGCTCCTCATTCCCCTCGCCCCCATTCTCACTACCCCTCCTCATCAATCCTTCATCATTTACTAATTATTATTTTGTCATATCTTGCAGTGTGCTGTCCCCCTTCACCCCCTTTTCTTTTGAGGTTTTATGTAGATCCTTGTCATCGGTTCCCTGGTGCCAGCCTAACCTCCCTCCACCCTCCAAGCATCCCCATTCATAACACTGGTCCTAAAGGGCTCATCCACCTTGAATTCCCTGTGTTTCTAGTTCCTATCTGTCCCAGTGTACATTCTCTGGTCTAGTCAGATTTGTAAGTTATAATTGGGATCTTGATAGTGAGGGGAGAGGAAGCATTGAGGAGCTAGAGGAAAGTGGTGTTTCACCGTTGCTGTCTAGTACCCTGTGTAGGCTTGTCTCTTCCCCAAGACCTTACTTAAGGGAATGTCCAGTGTACTGAAAATGGGCTTTGGCTCTCTACCCAGCATTCCCTGCTCATTCGCAATGAGATTTTTTTGTGCTGATGATGCCTGATCCCTTTGATACCTCGTGATCGCACAGGCTGGTATGCTTATTCCATGTGGGCTCTGTTGTTTCTGAGCTACATGGCCGCTTGCTTACCCTTCAGGCCTTTAAGACCTCAGACGCCATATCTTTTGATAGCGGGGCACCATCAGCTTTCTTGACCACATTTGCTTATGCAACCGCTTAGACTTCAGGGAACGTGTCGGGAAGGTGAGCATCATAGAATGCCAATGTAATAGAACAAGGTATTCTTGCAATGAGAGAGTCCTTGAGTGGAGGCCCAAAGGCCATCTGCTACCTTAATAGGACACCTATAAAGATATGGACATAGGTGTATTTCCCCATGCTCACAGATAAATATATTTACATCTGTGCGTGCCTTTCTTTAGACCTCTATAACTGGCCCGTGCTTCCTAGGTCGCTGTGCTATTCCCTTTCATTTCCCTCTTGTGCCCACTGCCATGCTCAGTCTTCATTTGGGTTTCAGTAAATCCTCTTGGTTCCTTCACCCTTGATCATGCCCTACCAGGATTCCTACATCGCCCTCACCATGGATTTGCATCCACTTGTTGTTCCCTTGTCTCTGGGTTTCTTGACATCACTCCCTTTCCCTCCAACTCCCTCTTTCCCGGGGCCCTCCCGCGAAGCATTTGTCCCCTTTTGCTCTCCTGCAGATTGTGCATCCAGCATCTCTTTTTAGACATACAGTAGAGGTAATAACATGCACAAACACAAGACAGAGCGAAAGCAAGCACCAAAAGATAGAAAACAGCCAAAATCCAATGACCATCAAAGAAAACACAACTCCTCAAGAAAGGAAAGCTCATACTTAGTTCACGGACTGTTTGTTGGCCCTTAGCAGTGTTTTCCAGTCCAGTCTGTGCGGGCACCAAGTCCTGCCCCCAAAGTCCTCCTTTGGCATTCCCTGGGGACCTTGTTGCTCCACTTCCTTGCTCTTCTGCTGCACCCCCTTAGTGCTATGCCTCAGTGTGGCGGGACCCGTTCCCGCACTGTGTCTCCAGTGTTGTCCCTTCTAGGGCTATGGGTCTTTGAGGGACGTCGTGTCTCATCTTGGGCTGGCCATGTGGTCTTCTGTGTGGACTGTCTTCTCTGAGTGGGAACATCATCCTCAAGGCAGGATCCCGGAGCCCACTGATTGACTTTCTCTCCAGCAGCTTCTAGGTAGGCTGTGCCCCATGAGGGGCCCTGAGGGGCCTGTGTAAACCTGAGTCTGCTGGAGGTTAGAATAGCAGTCCACAGATGTGTTTGTGCTTGGGGGAAACAGTGGGTGCTGTCAGCAATACTTGGAGAAAAACAATTAAGTTCTGTAAAGCCTTAATTTTGAGGGATTTTCCGTCTTTCTGGGTGTCCATCTTTTCAGGATATGATCAGGGAGGGCTTTTTTTTTTAACGTATGACGGAGGAATCCACGGCCCCCTCCCCACTATTTTAACAGCAGTTGGTGTTGTAAGTATCACTTGGTATGGGCCAGTCCACCTAGGTTCTAAGGTGTCAGGTTGGTGCTTTTTTACCCATGTCCAGTTTCCTGGTTGCACGTTGTTGGCTGCCTGTTCCCTTTCCCTTGGTTAGGCCCAAAATGAAGGTGTCAGAGCAGATGATTTGTCTCTCTCCTGCTGCACAGTCTGCAGGCACTCGATGAGGGAACGATTAGTGACTTCCATTATTTCTACTTCCTTCAATCTTGGGAGGATTTGGGGAAGGTCTGCCAAACATAAATTCAAATGGGGTCATGCTTTTCACATAGGGAGTGCATCAGACTTGAAGTGGGGCAAAAGGTAAAGTAAGGATCAACCCAGTTCTCGCCAGGTCCTAAATGCAACTTAACGAACAATTCCTTTAGGGTTCTGTTTATTTTTTCTACTTGCCCTGAAGAGCTTCCAGTTAATATTTAGAAGCATTGCTAAGACTTTAGTAATTTGAGAAATAAATGTTGGGCCATTGTTGGACCCCAAGGTGGTGGGAAGGCCAAATATAGGGACAATTTTAGTTACTAATATTTTACACACAGTGGCAGCAGTTTCCTTCCTTGTTGGGAAGGCTTCCACCCATCCAGAAAGGTGTCTACGAACACCAGCAAATATCGGTAGCCATACTTTCTAAGTTTGATATTCATAAAGTCCACCTCCCAGAATTCTCCAGGACTACTACCTTGAGCTCATGTTTGTGGTTGCTCCTTTTCTTTCTGGGGTTGTTTACCCGAGCACAGTGCAATCAACGGTGGGTGACATCTGCCACCCAGTGTCCAAGCCTGGGTATGTAAAAGTGCCTGAGAAGCAACTGAGACAGTTTAGAGAGGATCCCAAATGCATACCTTCATGTAGTCCTTGAATCAGATCTCTCCCAGAGCTTCTGGCATGAATCTTCTTCCATCAGGATGGAGCAGCCACCCTGGATGCTCGCAGTCTTTTTGGCATGCCAGCTCTTGGCTTATCTTTAGATCATTTTCTGAGTATGTAGGTTGTGGCTGTAACACTGGGGATGGCATGGTCACAGCCACTACCTTGGGGATTTGTGGTATAGTCCTGGCATTCGAGATCCACCGGTCCGGGGGACTGGTTAGGAGTTGTTCAACCATAGGTCCCCCTACCACAACAATATCCTGTCCCAGTGTAAGCTTCCTAGCTTCTATGACTAGGATGGCCGTGGCAGCCTCAGCTCGCATGCAGCTCAGCCATCCTGCAGCTACAGAGTCCAGTTTCTTTGAAAGATAGGCCACAGGTCTCTTCCATGGCCGCAAGTTCTCAGTTAGCACTTCTTTAGCTGTGCCTCTGGCCTCACATAGACAATTGGAAGGGCTTTACTATGTCTAGTAGGGCAAGAGAGGTTGCCCATATGAACGACTTTTAAAAGGATTCAAACGCTTGTTGTTCTACTTCAGTCCATTTAAGTTCTTTTTCCTTTCCCCAGTACTTGCATACAGGGGTTTCGTTGTTTTTGCAAATCCCAAATTCCACAATGGACAGCACCCCACAGCTCCTAGAAACTCTTGCAACTGCCTCTTAGTCTCAGGGACTGGGATTTTGAGGATCGCCTCAGTGCGGCTGGGGAACAAGGTCCGTTTTCCCTCCTCCAGTTGGTAGCCTAGGTATACAGCTTTATGGACACACAGTTGAGCCTTTCTTGCAGATACCCTGTACCCCAATGGGCCAAGGACTGCTATCAGGTCCTTGGTAGCCCGTTGGCATTCCTCCAGGGTTTCGGAGGCCAGGAGGAGGTCATCTGCATACTGGAGCAAGGTGGTTTGGGGGTGTTCCTCCTTGTGTCCCTGTAAGTCTTCACTGGGTTGATGTGCAGGGGACACGGGTATGGAGAACCAAGCATCCTTTAAGTCCAAAACAGTATAACAAATTCAGTTTGACGGGATAGTACTCAGGAGGGTCTCGGGGTTTGGCACGTGGGGTGGCCAGTTTCTATCCTCTCATTTGCCTCTCTGAGATCCTGCACCGTTTGGAAGTCCTCAGTTCCCGGCTTCTGCATGGGCAGCAGGGGAGCATTCCATGTGGACTTGCAGAGGACCCAAATGCCTGTCCTCTTTAGTCTGCAAATGGGAACAGAAATACCCACTTTTGCTATCCAGGGAGTAGGGTTAGGTTGACACACCAGTGTAGCTGAGCTCAGAAGTTGTACGACCCCAGGCACCTGAAGTTCAGAAAGGTCTGGCAGGTTGTTCTCTGCCCAAACAAAAGGAATATCTTTTAGTGATTTATCAAGAAGTTCCTTTGAGGAGGTCTCTTCTGCTCCTTGATAAAACACATATCACTCTGACATTGGAGTGGTGAGCAAAACTTTTGGCTTTTCAAGTTCAAAGGTTAAGGTGGTTGTAGCAGATGAGAAAGTAATTATGGCTGCTATTTTTCATAATAAGTCACGATCAATTAGGGGAAAGGGGCATTGAGGCATTACCAGGAAGGAGCCTGTAACTGTCTCTTGTGCTAAATCTGTTATTCTGGCCGTTGTCCATCGGTGTGCTTGGGTCTGCCCTGGGGCCCCTGTAATGAAAGCCTTTCCTTTTGACAAGGCACCTGTAGTCTTTTCTGAAACCAAGAAGGTGACCCCTTTGTCCACCTAGAAATTTACTGGCTGGCTTCCTACATGGAGAGTGAGCATGGGCTCTTTGGGGTCAAGTGAAACAGAGCCTGGACACCTTTATTCAGCTTCGAGCATTATTGTCTGTAGCTTCGATTTTTCTAGACGAGGACTAGGCCCGTTCTCTCTAGTGGTGGCTCGTCTGCCTCTCCTGGGCTTTTCAAGGCACTGATTTTTCCAATGTCACTGTTTTGTATAGTAGGTACATGGATACTTCCTCAGGACTAGGCGAGTGAGAAGCGGGGTATTAGGGTTAGCCATTCTTAGTTGAACCAAAACTGCTCTGGTCATTCTCGCAAGCCTTCTGAACACCCATTTCCTTCATGACATTCCCTTGGGCGATATCTGCACAGCCTAACTCCCCAATATCAGCTAGTTCATTTACACTTCCTAGCTACTTTATTTTCTTTTCATGGTGGCTTCTGTCAGCCCCAAATGGCTTCACTCTTGTCAAAGCTGTTTCAGCTTTTCCCAGAGATCCTACACCATTGTAGCCGAGAGGTAACAGGATCTGTGACCATGGCCAAGATGGCACCCACCAGTCCAAACATGTGGAAGGGCGCTGCCTAGGGAGCTGGGTGAAGAGGCCTGGGAGTTAGCCCTGCCTGCTCCTGGGAGCCAAAAGTTTCCCCTTTCCCTTCCATTCCCTTTGCCTTTCTCCTGGTTTCTCAAACAAGCTGCTCTAGCCCTATAACGCCAAGCACAAAATTGTCATAATACTTAATGAAAACGTATCTGGTACCCAAATTATAAATGTGACAATTTGGTCACATTTCAAAAACACTGAAAATTTTATGCTTTTAAAATATATTTTGAATGCCATATATATTGATAACTATGAAAGTAAAGAATAAAAGCCAAAAAAAAATATTTCCAGTGGACACTTACTGGTTTATCTTGCTGGTCTCTGTTCCCTAAAAATTGCACTTCGTCCACAGAGTTTTCTTCCACAAAACACAGCTGCTAGTGTTTTTGGTTGGTTTTTCCACATGACTTCACCTTCCTGGTCAAAGCTGATTTGTCCAGGGCTAAACACACAATGAAAACATAGCCATATTTGCACACTACAAAATTTGAAGTGAGATAGCAAGCTATTTGTTGAGTTTTTTGAATGACAGAAGTCTAAAAGGAAGTGTTATGATACAGGAAACAGTGAGTTTTGATGTCCAGGATCTATGCTGGGGACCCAGTTGGCACTCCGAATGACTATTCAAAGTGATGGTATGAATTCTCCTCTTCCATGACCTACACATATAATAGATATAACCACTAAGTCCATGATTTGACAAATGTCTTGTGTGATTGAGTTTGGGTTCCCCATAGGATTAGATCCTGAAACAAAGGTTTTAATTAAGCCATTTTCTGGGGAGATATCAATAAGGAAGTGGGAAATAGAAAAGAGAAAGAAGGCAGCCAATGAAAAGTACATTATCAAACAATTTAAAATTGTGAGCAACTGGAGGTTAATCTTACTGGAGACACTCTAGAAAATCCACTAGTTATTCTGCCCAGAATGTGAGGGAGTGTGTCTATTTGTCCAACAACTCCTATGGGTCATTGGTTAAGGGTTACTCCAGGAAGCAAGAATTAACTCCACAACCTCCTAAGCCATGCATGCTCAGGTACAGTGGTCTACAGAAACTAGAGAAAGCAAGAAGAGAGATGTGCTGGCCATTCGGAATTAGGCTAGCATGCCAAGTTGTCAGACATGTCAGGTTCTTGAACTATCATAACTTGAAAGTCATCATGATCCTGTGAGATATACCACTGGTATTTCAAACACAAGCATAGTTACCCGTGATGGAAAATTTTCAGAAAAGCTTACAAGCTAAATAGACTAGAAAGAATAACCTGCCAATCTACATCTGAAAAAAATATTGGTGTTTGTGGAGCACATTGATAGCAGTGGAATATTGTTTCATATAGTGCAGGATGATGAACCCCTCAAGTTGGAAGACACTCAAAATATAATTGGGGAAGAGCTGTCTCCTCAAATTAGAGTTGACCTTAGTGATATAAAGTTTTCAGGACCTATATTTCTTGATGTGGCAATGACTCAAAATGAGAAGAAACAGCAGTACTGCAATAACCACTAACAAGAAGATGGGATGCATGAAATATGGATCTAGAAAAATTGGAAGCCATGAAAAAATGGAACACATAAAGATCAAACACTCTAGGTGTTATTGAACTGAAATAGACTGGTATTGGCCATTTTGAATGTCATAATAATATGATTTACATACCAGAGTAACAAATTTGAAAGGAATGGATGACTTTCATGTTAAAAAAGAGAATGTTTCAACATCGATTCCAATGTTCACCATTGTTAGGTGTAGGATATATTACACCTACAAGGATGAATAATTAATAAAGTTATTATTCAAATTTACACACCAACCACTAATGCTAACAATAAAGCCATTGAGGATTTTTACCAACCTTTTCAGTCTGAAATTGATGAAACATGCAATCAAGATTACTGATGACTTGAATGCAAAAATTGGAAACTAAGCAGGAGGATCACTAGTTAGAAAATATGGCCATGGGGATGGAAGCCACATGGGAGATCTCATGATACAATTTTCCAATAAGGATGGCTTATTGATTGAACATTTATTTTTCAGTGATGTAAACAGTAACCATAGACATGGATCATGTATATTGGATAGAAATACATAGGAATTAAATCAACTACATCTGTTGAAATAAACTACTATATATGCTCGAGTATAACCCAAGGCAACTAATTTTACCCCCCAAAGCTGGGGTGCTTTTTCAGCATAAAAAATGTGCTGAAAAAGCCTCGGCTTATACTCAAGTATTTACGGTATAAAGAAGTTCAATATCATCAGTCACGAGACTGGAGACGAACTGTGGAACAAACCATCAATGGCAAATTCAACTCGAATTCCAACAAAATTAAAACAAGTCCCCAAGAGTCAAAGTATGAATTTGAGTATATCTCATCTAAATTAGAGGACACTTCAAGAAGAAAGTTGACACATTGAACACAAATCACCTGAGATGATACGAGTTCTGCAATAATATCAAGAACATCATAAATAAAGAAATTCAAAGATAATTAAAAAGATAGAAACTAAAGAAAAGACAAAACGGATGTCACCTTGAATGTGGAGTAGCTGAAGCCAATGAAAGAATTGATGAAGTACGAAAAAGAGAGAGAGAGAAATATAGAAATAATTGATGAAGTAAAGACGCTGAATAAAGAAGCTGAACATAAAATTTCAAAGGGGAATTCAAAAAGATGGAATAAAGAATTATATGAAAAGGTGCAAAGACCTGGAATCAGGACAGCAAAAATGAAAAGCATGTGCATTTCACTAGCTGAAAAAATTGAAGAGAAATTCAAAATACAGAATTACACAGATAGCATCAAAAGAAGATGAAAGGGATTCACTGACCACATGAAGCCCAGGCTCCACAGCGCTGAGTCCAGAAGACCAAGATAGCATAAGGTTCTCACTGCAGATTGCTCTGAAAGTGCTCACAGTAGTAGGCCCTGGATCAACTGGGGAAAATGTAGAACTCAAAATAAGAAGACTAACCTTAGGATATGATAGGCACTAGTGGAATTCCCATTTGACACCTGACCTCACCTCCATGGCTCAACATTCACCCCCCTAATAGGAAACCTATACTGTCAACGATGTACAATTCAGAGCCCAGCATTTGTCAGGGAGTTACTCAGAAGGCAGGAAGGCATGGGAACGAAAGACCAATGGAAACGGCAAACAAAGGGAGGGAATAGGAAAAGTAGTATTGCATTGTAGGTATTGCAATCAATATCGTAAAACATTGCATGAATTGTAAGGAAAATCAATTTACTCTGTAGATTTTCCCTCACATCACAATCAAAACAGTGTAAAAAGAAAATAAGTCATATGACCGAGTACACTGGTAGATCTTGCTGAAGACCAATTTCCAGTGTTAAAAGATGTCACTTTGAGGAATAAGGCACAGCTGAGCCCTAGTGGTATAATGGTTACAAACATAATGCGTCAGAACCAACCCAGTTGGGTTGCTCAACACAAGATCAGCAGTTCTGCTCCCATACAAAGTTCCAGTATTGGAAACCCACAGGGATATCTCTCCCCTGTCCTATAGAGTTGCTAAGGGTTGGAATCAACTTGATGGCAGTGAACTGGATGTAAGCCAGGCTGACTAGAGACACAAATCAAGTGACACTCATATATGTGCAATAAATAGTTTTTAATCAAGAAGTCATTATAGTATTTCTATTTCAAGGAAATATCCCAGGCCAGTCCAACTCAAGTCCATAAGTCCAACACTAGCCCATAAGTTCCTTTCCAACTTACGCAGTTACATGCAATGATGCAGAATGCAGGGATGTCAAAGGCCAGTGATTGCAATGTCGTGTGGACCCAAGGTCGATGGAAGCATGGCAAGACTCTGGCAGCTCTCAACGTGGGCAGGAAGCAGTCAGGTGAATGCAAAAAGAAGGGGAGGTTCCCAGGGCCCTGCTTATGAGAAGGCCATGGTCACAAAGAGGCACCATCAGGCTATGGTGTGATTGACAGATTGGATACCAACCTTACACTTTTACATATCTTCAAACTGACATAAAATTATATAACTATCATACTATGGCATTTTCAATCACCTCATATGTCCTTGAAAATGGACAATAATTATGAAAGGTAAAATAAAAGTTGATGTCTTTGAATTATGATGCTGGTGAAGAATATTGAATATTCCATGGACTTTCAGAAGAAGGAACAAATCTTTCTTGGCGGAAGTAGAGCCAGAATGCTTCCTAGACGTGAGAATGGCAAGACTTCATATCACATACTTTGGACATGTTAACAGCTGAGCATAGTCCCTAGAAAAGGATATCATACTTGGTAAAGTGGAGTGGTGAAAAAAAGAAGAAGGTCCTTAATGGGATGAATTGGCAAACTGGCTGCAAAAATGGTCTCCAACATAAACTGTGAGGAAACAGGCTGTGGGTGCTATGAGTTAGAGCCAAATTAACAGTGTCTAACAATGACAACTCCCCTCCCCCGCCCCATCTGTCAATTTGCTGCACTGTGGTAGCTTGTGCTTTGCTGTGATGCTGGGAGTTAGTCCACTAGTACTTCAAATACCAGGCAGGATCTCCCACGGTGAACAGATTTCAACACAGCTTCCAGACTAAGAACTGACAGGACGACAAAACAATCAGTCCACTTCTGAGGGATTCACCATTGAAAACTTTATGCATAGCAGTAAAATATTGTCTGATATAATGCCAGAAAATGAGCCCCTCAGATTGCAAAACAATCAAAATATCACCAAGAAAGAGAGCTTCCTCAAAGTAGAGTCCACCTTAATGATAACTCAAAACCTCACAACAGGAGCTGTAGATAACATCATAATAAATGGAGAAAATATTGAAGTTATCAAGGATTTCGTCTTGCTTAGATTCACAACTAATGCTCATGGAAACAACAATCAAGAAACCAAATAACATATTGCATTAGGCAAATCTACTGCACATAACCACTTTAAAGTACTGAAGATCAAGAATTTCACTTAGGATTAAGTTGCACCTGGCCCAAGGCATGGTATTTTCCGCCACATCTTATGCATGTGAAATTTGAACATTCAATGAGAATGACTGAAAGAGAACTGGTGCACTTGAATTAAGGTACTGACAAAAGAAATACTGAAAGTACCACGGGTGGCGAGAAGAACAAACAAATCTGTCTGAGAAGAAGTGCAGCTAAATGTTCCTTGGCAGATAGGATGGCGAGACTTCATCTCATGTACTTTGCAGATGTTATCAGAACAGACCAGTCCCTGGAGGACATCATACACATTACAGTGGAGGGGTTGCAAAAAGAGGAAGACCCCCGATCAAATGGATCGAGACAATTCCTACAACAAGGGGCTCAAACATAACAAAAAATTTTAGTATGTGGCAGGACCAGGCAATGTTTCATTCTGTTGTGTAGGTATTATCATGAGACAGAACTGACTTGAAGGCATCTAGCAACAAAGTGTACTAAAGCTTTCTGGCACCTTCATTTGCTGATGGATTATAATTCAAAATGAGAAAAATCATTGCAACCATTCATTAATAATCAGAACATGAAACGTGCAAAATAAGAATCTAGGAAAATTGGAAATCATAAAAAACGGAATCTGACCTATAAAGATAAATATCCTACGCATTGGTGAGTTGAAATAGTCCCTTGGAATCTTAAAGTGATAAGAATGACTACGCTGATAATGACAAATTCAAAAGAATATCTCTTTCATCCTCAAAAAGAGCATTTCTAGATCTATCTTGAAGTGCAATGCTGCCTGTGACAGAATAATATCTATCTTCATACACAAGGAAGGCCGGTTAATAGAACCATTATTCAAATTTTCTCACAAGCCACTAAAGCCAATGAAGAATTGTACCAACTTCTTTAGTCTGAAATTGATCACACATGTACTGAAAATGCATTAATAATTGCTGACAATTGGAATGCACACATGGAAACAAAAAGGAAGGAAGAGTAATTAGAAACTATGGCTTTGGGGATCGAAAAGAAGCTGAAGATTGCATGAAAGAATTCTGCAAGAGCAATAACTTCCTCATTGCAAACACCTTTATTCAACAACAGGAGCGGCATACATACATGTGGAATACACAGGAATGAAATTGATGAAATCTGTGAGAAGACATGATAGAGAAGCTCAATATCACTGAGACAAAACAAGACCAGGGGCCAACTATGTAACAGACTATCAATTACTAATATGCAAGTTCAAGTCAAACCTTAAGAAAATTAAAATAAGAACGCAAAAGAGCCCAAATACAGCCTACATTATATCTGTGGTCGGCTGGGGTTTCTAGAGAAACAAACCAGTGATACTGATACATGTAGAAGAAGAAAATTTATATCATTAAAGAATTTTACATTAAGAAGTCCACACAACAAGAAACCCCAGTCCAACTCCAGCCCACAAATCAGATGCAAATTAGAGGCCCTTCCAGACTCATGAAGCTATGGAGGAATAGCCCAAGAAACAGGAAAACCACAGGTTGGTGGAGGCAGAGTTGGGAGAATCCAAAGTCAACAGGCAGTTGGCAGGCCACAGACAGCTCTTAGGGTCAGCAGGTCTCATGGTGATTGCCATCCCAAGAAGCCAGACGTAGGGTCCAGGGTCTTTTCATCAGGAAGAGTGAGCCCATTCTCCACAGTCTACTTATAGCTATGAAATAGGTCACACCCCCAAGGAGACTGTGACCTGCACCTTCTGAAGATCCTGGTCAAGCTAAATTGACACCAAACCTTACTATCACAATATCTCACCTGAATTTAGAGCCAATCTCAAGAATGGTTCGGATATATTGAACATTAATGATCAGCTACCAGAAGACTTTTGAAATAGCATCAAGGTAATCAAACTTTTTTTTTGTCATGTCAACTGGGGCTATTTATTTATTTATCATAAATTATTTTATTGGGGGCTCTTCAAAAAGATCATTAATAATACAGGAAAGAAAGAAAATACTACAGTGGATATCAGAGGAGACTGTGAAACTTGCTCTTGAACCTAAAGCAGCTAAAGCAAATGGAATTAATGATGAAATAAAAGAGTTGAACAGAAAAATTTGAAAGGCCAGCTTGAGAAGATAAAGAATTATATTGTAACGTGTAAAGACCTAGAATTAGGAAAGCAAAAAGAATGAGTACAGTCAGCATATCATAAATTGAAAGAACAGAAGAAAAAATCCAAGCCTTGGATTAAAATGTTGAAGGATTATTTATCAAACTATTGAATGATGCAGGGAGAATCCAAAGAATATGGAAGGAGTATACAGAGTCTCTGTACCCAAGAATTAGTTGAGGTTCTACTAGTTCAAAAGGCCAAGAGGAAGTTGAAGCTGCAATGTAAGCATTAGTGAAAAGCAAGGAAGGGATAGGAATTGGAAATATTTCAACATGCTCATGCAGTGATAGTCCATGTCAAGAAATTTGGAAGATAGCTATCTGGCCAAACAACTGGAAGTGATTAATATTTGTGTCCATTCTAAAGAAACATGACGCAACAAAATCTGCAAATTAATTTAAAATAACATTAATATGACATGCAAGTACAATTTTATTGAAGATAACTTTAAAAGTAGTTATAGCAATATGTCAACAGGAAGCTGCCAGAAATCCAGGCTGTATTAAAAGAGGGCATGAGGCATGGTATATCAATGCTGATTTCAGATGGACCTTGGCTGAAAACAGAGGATACAAGGAAAATGCTTACTTATGTACTATTGAATATGCAGAGAATTTTACTGTGTATCATAACAAACTTTGGGTAGCATATGAATACATATGAGAACAATGGGAATTCCCGTACATTTAATTGTGCTCCTGTGGTACCTGTACACAAACCAACAGGAAGTGGTTCGAATAGAACAAGTGGATAGTGCGTGGTTTAAAATCAGGAGAGTGTGTGTTGTGGTTATATCCTTTCACCATATGTGTTAGAAAGGGTTCTCTAGAGAAACAAAACCAGGACATTTATGATTTGAGAGATAGGTAGAACACGAAGGAATAGAACAGCTAATTAGTCCACATAGCAGTACAGAGGACTCAGTTTAACTCACTTCCATGCAACAGTAAATATGGCAGTACAGCCAGGCAGCAAACTGCAGAACTAGGTAAGGCAGCCACACACTGGTCTGATCACCAGAGAGCAACTGAGATAGGTGTGGCTTGCTGAGCCATTTATCTCTTTGCCCACGAATCAAACTGCGAACTTATTAATCCCACATGTTCTTATTGGCCAGGTTGGCACTATAAACCTACCTATCTATCACACTATACTTATTCAAATAATCTGAGAAGCTGCTCTGTATGAAGAAGTTGAGGCATCTGGTTTGGAGGAAGAATCATTAACAACCTGTGTTATGCAGATGACCCAATCTTGCTGGCTGAAAGTCAATAGGCCTGCTCATATAGTACACCTTCAGTATAAATTAGTGTTCAACACTAAAAATACAAATGTCTTCTCAACTTGACAAATATAAACACACAACATCATTACAAATAGAGAAATGTAGCTAAACTCTATTTTACTTGGACCCACAATCAATACTCACAGAAGCAGCAGTCAATAAATCAACGTACTTCATTGGAAAAATCTGTTGTAAAAGACCTCTTTAAAATGTGAAAGAGCAAATGTTTTACTCTGGGGATTAGCAAGTTATGCCTGCTTTTAGCCTTGATATTTTTAATCACCTTAGATGCATTTGAATGGAGTCTTAATTTCAGTGTCTGGTATGGGTTGAATGACTAACAGCAAGGTTGGTGGTTCAACCCACTTGCTGCTCCACAGAAGAAAGAGGAAGATATTTGACCCTGTAAAGATTTATATCCTTGGAAACCCTATATAGTCACTATGAATAACAATAGACTTGATGGTAATGTTTGACATATGCATGTGAAAGATGGACCATAAATAAGGAAGACTGAAGAAAATATGATGCCTTTAAAATATGATGTTGCAAATAATATTGAATATACCATGAATGCCCAGCAGAACAAAGAGGTCTGTCCCGGAAGAAGTACAGCCAGAATGTGTTTTAGAAGTGAGGATGGTAAAACTCCATTTCATATACTTTGAACATGGTATCAGGAGAAATTAGTCCCTAGAAAAGGACAAAATACTTGGTAGAGCATCATCAAAAAACAGGTAAACCCGGAATGAGATGGATCAACACAGTGGCTGTAACAATAGGCTAAAATATGACCATTGTGAGGATGTCACAGGACTAGAAAGGCTTTTATTCTATTGTGCATAGGGTCACTATAAGTGGCAGTGCGTGAGTTTTTGTTGATTAACAACACTGGGATATGAGCAATGTGCCCATGGCATATGCTAAACTGTCACCATGCTGGACACAGTTGATCTTTGTGGCTTTAGAGGGTAATTATTTAGAGGGTTATGATTCCACTGAATTTTTTTCTGTGTATTCAAACTATTCCATCCTAAGATTCCACATATCTATCCAAACCAAGCTCACTGCCATTGAATCAATGCTAACTCATATCGACCCTACAGGACATGGGTAAAATTGTACCTGTGAGGTTCTGAGACTGTACCTCTTTACAGAGTAGAGTCCCATCTTTCTCCCGAAGAGCAGCCGGTGATTTCAAAATACCGACCGTGCAATTAGCAGCCCAATGTGTAACCAAGAACTATTCAGGGAAGCTAGAGGGAGAGCATGAAAAGAAATGAGTAGTTGAGGTGGTTGGATGCGCATCCATCCCTTTGTTCTACTCTCTATGACTTTTTCTGAGTTCATTCAAAATGTAAATTAAGACACAAAATAAAATTCTAACCAACCCTGCTATATGCCTAAACAGTATCCATTTTTCTCATTCTTACTACTAATAGAAGCTCAATTTTGTTTAGGGTGATAATGTACCTACTTAAATCGCTCCCTCCTAGGCTTATGCAGCTATGCATAAGCATTTGACCCAGTTTGGGCCAAATATGTGTAGGTGAAAGATACTGAGTAGGACTCCCAAGAAAGTTTTTGTTGTTGTTTAAGGCAAAACACTTGTCTGGCATAACCCATTTCATTTTTGTCCTTGGCTCTTCTGCTGTCATGCTCCCTAGTCAGAATATTGAAAGATGGGAGAGTCACATAGGTTACAGGAGTTTGGCAGACCAAAAAGCATGCATTCTCCTATATCCAAGATGAGTCCCTGAGCAAATACGCCAGACCTAGGCTACCTATTTCAAGACTTACTATTGTATAAGACAAAACCCTGTGTGGTGCAAAGGGTTAACACAATTCACTGCTAAGACAAAGATGCCTTGGAAGAAAAACCTGGCAATCTACATTTAAAAATTCAGCCCTTGAAAACCTCATGGGGCACAGTTCTACCCTGAATCATATGGGGTAACTGTAAATCAGAATCAATTCAGTGGCAACTGGTTTGGTATTTTTGGTGTTAATATAAGAAAAATGAAGCTTTTGTGATTAGACCACTAGTGTCGGTTTGTTTTTTCCCATGTAGCCAGATGCAATTTGGACTGATAGAGAAATAATTAAAAGAATGTAGAGTTAAGTAAGCGTAATGATTATGGAACTAATCATTTAGCAATGGGCTGCTAACCACAAGGTCAGTAGTTCAAATGCACCAGTCACTCAGGGGGAGAAAAGTGAAGCTCTCTGCTTCTGTAAAGATTTACAGTCTTGGAAGCCCTATATGGGGTTGCTATAAGTTGTAATCAACTTGATAGCATTGTATTTGTTTGAGTTTGGTGACTAGTATGTAAGCTTTGAGGGGGTAGTAATAGATACTTTGAATACTATTCTTAGCACTATAGGTATTATGTCTTTTGCAAATGGATAAACGAACAAAAGCGATATTCATTTTGTGTTTTCTGTAGTTTGCCTTATTCTTCCAAGAAGATTGCTCAAGTGTTAAGACCCAGTCTTCTCTGGCATACTTGAATAAAAGAATAACTGATAGACACAGACTTGAACCCTGGCCTGTGTGATCTTGGGTGTGTCACTGTTTTTCAATCCATTTCTCATCTGTGAACTGGGGATTACACACGTAGCCAACAGGGTTGTTTTGGAGATTCAGAGTAATGCGTGTGTCTTGGATTGAGTGCCCTTGCATGCCGAGCTTATTCCTCAGGCCTGGGTGCAGGGAGTCTATTTGAGATCTGATGGCAGGGAGTGGGAATAGGAAAGCGGACGCAAGACTGAGTTAGGGGGAGAAGCATTCACAATGGGAACGGGGTGTTGAGGCTTTTAATGTAGGATGCATGGGCTTGATTCCCCCAGGACTTCTGAGCAACATGGGTTCTGTCCTAGAATTGTCTACCAGAAACAGGAGGCTGGGCTCTTCTTCGCCTGTAGTGGTGTTGAGCATTCCTCCTAGTAAGGTGACCTCTCCTACATTCCTGGGTTTGGCTTTCCATGCCTTTGAAAAGGCTTCGAGGCAGAAGGACATGGAGAGCTGCGTGCTGCACAGTTGTGATAAGACACCATTTCAGCAGGAGCCTGCACTTACATAGAGCCGTTCGCCACTGCTATGATGGATATCAGGAGGAGCCCTGGAAGTGCAGTGGTTACAAGTTGGTTTGCTAACTTCAAGGTCAACAGTTCAAAACTACTAGCTCCAAGGAAGAAAGATGGGGTTTTCTACTCCAATAAAGAGCTGTAGTGTTTGAAACTTGCAGGGGACAATTGTACATTGCCCCACAGGATCGTTATGAGTCAGTATTGACTGAAAGGCAGTGAGATGGTGTCAGATATGGGTCAAAGAAATGTGGCATGGCAACCCTAAGAATCTGCTACAGACCATAAAGTGCCTGGGATAGATGAGTTTATTGTGCATGACCTTTTAATACCATCAAACGGGCAACAGTTAGAAAGACAAACATACCAAGTGCCATTCGAGATCCGGGGAAAGCAGAGAAACACTGCTAATGATGCAGGTTTGCTGCACAGCAATCTGGCAGAGCTTAGTGAAAGTCCACTGAATGGATCCTAGGACCTAGTGAGCCCCTCCTGGGCGTACAACCAAAGAAGCACAGTCACTGAGTTGATTTCATTCCTCATGACCCTAGCAAACAAAGTTGAATGGTCCCATGATGTTTTCAAGGCTTCTACTGGGAAGTAGACAGCCACGCCTTTATCCCACAGTGTGTGGAAGACGGCTTCAAACTACTGACCTTTGGGTTAGCAGCCAAGCACTTAATATCTCCCCCATCAAAGCTCTCTCCTGGATGTATAAAAACAAACAAAACCCCAGTTGATTCTTCCTCATTAGCAACCCTACAAGGCACAGTAGAATTGCTGCTTTAGGTTTACAAAACTAAATTCTTACAACAGCAGACAGCCTCTGTTTGCTCCATGGAATAGCTGGTGGGTTGGAACTGCTCACCTTGGGGTTAGCAGCCCAAACATAATTCCTGGGTATATAGGCCAAGCTATTTATGCAATTCGCAGGGCCTTTGGGGCATTTTTACAAGAATGGTCACAACACTGATGCCTGCAGTAGAGAAGAGTTGGAGCCGAATTGGATGCCAATCAACAGACAACTGAAGAAGGAAAAAAAAAGAAAGATGATGATTGCTCATGACCAAGTGGCACGCAGCAGCACATGCAATTGATATGCACATGGGAATAACTCTTAATGACATTGCAGGGAGTTGAAAAGGTCAGAAACTGAATGAGATTTATATTGCAGTACCATTCACGGAAGTTGAAAGCCCATTCACCAAGCAGCATGGTCTAGTGCACATGGCTGTATGCCTATAAGGACACACACACACCAAGCACCCAGCAGGGGGTATTAGTCTGAAGAGGGGAATGGAAGTGATGTGAATGTGGAAAAGGAGGGACAAAACACAAGCAGGGCCTTACATTGATCAGGGTTCATGGTGTGCTATAAAGTAGGCATGATTAATCACTTCCCTGTACCAGAAGGCTGAGCTAGATATTTAAGAAAATCAAGTGCCTGGAACACAATGGTTGTTAGCTGCTGTTGAGTCAGCCTCCAGTCCAATTCACTGTGACAATCAGCTCCCAGTGACTCCATGGACAATATTCTCCCTGGTCCTGCACCATCTCTTTGG